>NW_011339768.1:0-2780 GCF_000735185.1 Notothenia coriiceps | reverse complement strand
ATTCTAATCTACTGGTTAGATTTGTTTATAAATAAATGTGAAAAAATAGGGCTTCTGTTGATCTAATCAAGTTAGCATAAAATGTAGGTTTTTAAGGTTTAGACTAGGGCTATTCAATGTGCGGCCTGCGGGCCAAATCCGGCCCCGGGGTGATATTTACTGGCCCTTTGAGTATAATGTTAAAAGTAATCAACATTTTTTTTTTTTTTTAGTGGGCCAGAGTGCCTTTATTCCAGAGAGGGTGTTACATTGAGAGATATAGGGGAAGACAATACCTGAAAACTTTGGCGAGCTCAGGTTTCGAACCCACCTACTAGCTTCTGTAGTGACAACTCCTGTCATTGATTGCATCTCTGCGTCAATGATTAGATCATTTCACCTAAATCAAATGAAATGATGTTGATGGTTAAATTAGCTTCACATGTAGGCCTACTGAGTTCTGAACTTGCCGTTTCGATCTATAAAGGCCTTGGGGCTATGTTGTTTGATTTAATTAAACACAATATATGCACTCCACTATGCTGTTGTAGTATTTACTGTATCTGAAGCTCTTAATATGATTGCTCATATTTCAAGCCATCTTTTTCCCGGCCCCTTGCTTTGGATCATTTTCATCAACCGGCCCCCCATTCCAAACTAATTGAATAGCCCTGGTTTAGACTATATCTTTTACAGTGAGGTTTTTTTATTAATGATGTTTGCAGAAAACAACTTTGTGTCAGTACAGGCAAATAGAAAAGCACACAGATCCTCCTCCAGGTGTTATTACTATGTCACCAGAGCAGATTTGAGGAAAG
This sequence comes from Notothenia coriiceps, assembly GCF_000735185.1. Taxonomy (NCBI): domain Eukaryota; kingdom Metazoa; phylum Chordata; class Actinopteri; order Perciformes; family Nototheniidae; genus Notothenia; species Notothenia coriiceps. Next base: position 1,983 of record NW_011339768.1, on the reverse strand, counting down.
CCCGGTAAACGTGGGATCTCAACTCCCAGCATTCATCTCTAACGCTGAATGTCGGTTCCTGTCAGGTCTGCGAGGTGCACTGCGGGCCGAGGAGGAGAAGATGAAGGAGAAGGATCAAGAGAGGAGAGATCTGGAGGAGACGGTGGACGTTTTGAGGAAAGAGCTGAACAAGACGGAGCAGGCCAGGAAGGACGCCAGCATCAAGGTGATTTTGATACAGCTGTTAGAAAGAGATATTCACCACGTCAGACTCAAATGTGGAGATGTAGAGATTTGACGCTCGTCTTCTCTGAACCTTCCCTGTCTCTCAGGCGTCGTCTCTGGAGATGCAGAAGAGCACTTTGGCGACGAAGCTGAAGCAGAAGGAGGACGAGTTGAACAAACACTCCTCCATGATCGCCATGATACACAGCCTGAGCGGCGCCAAGCAGAAGAACGACGTCAACCTGTCGCTCTGACCGCAAACAGCAAGCAGACGAGTGATCTAGGAACATGATGTACTTTTTAAAACTTTATGGACTATGATTTAACATTTTTAAAACAAACACACTTAATCAAATATACTAAACTAAGTGATATTAAATATTTGTATGTCTGTTTTTAATGTCTGGCAAATAAATGATGGATCTGTATTCTTGTTGGCCTCCTATCGCAGTTAAAATATGTATATTTTTTAAGGTTACATGCAGAGCCAAATCTTTTCTTAATAAGTCTTACTTCTGGGATTTGTTTGGTGCATTTTTATTTTTTTTATCTCCTGTTGAGGAAATTACATAAATTATTTCACGTTTGCTCGAAGTTAACTTCCATTTAAGTCCACATTTTTACAGGTAAAATGCTAACTGTAGCCAAAATACAGTGGGGCAAAAAAGTATTTAGTCAGCCACCAATTGTGCAAGTTCTCCCACTTAAAAAGATGAGAGAGGCCTGTAATTTTCATCCTAGGTATACCTCAACTATGAGAGACAAAAGGAGAAGGAAAAAAATCCAGAAAATCACATTGTCTGATTTTTTAAGAATTTATTTGCAAATTATGGTGGAAAAAAAGTATTTGGTCAATAACAAAAGTTAATCTCAATACTTTGTTATATACCCTTTGTTGGCAATGACAGAGGTCAAACGTTGGGCAACACAGACTTTCAACTCCCTCCAAAGATTTTCTATGGGGTTGAGATCTGGAGACTGGCTAGGCCACTCCAGGACCTTGAAATGCTTCTTACGAAGCCACTCCTTCGTTGCCCGGGCGGTGTGTTTGGGATCATTGTCATGCTGAAAGACCCAGCCACGTTTCATCTTCAATGCCCTTGCTGATGGAAGGAGGTTGTAACTCAAAATCTCACGATACATGGCCCCATTCATTCTTTCCTTTACATTAGTGGTCCTGGTCCCTTTGCAGAAAAACAGCCCCAAAGCATGATGTTTCCACCCCCATGTTTCACAGTAGGTATGGTGTTCTTTGGATGCAACTCAGCATTCTTTCTCCTCCAAACACGTCTAGTTGAGTTTTTATCAAAAAGTTATATTTTGGTTTCATCTGACCATATGACATTCTCCCAATCCTCTTCTGGATCATCTAAATGCTCTCTAGCAAACTTCAGACGGGCCTGGACATGTACTGGCTTAAGCAGGGGGACACGTCTGGCACTGCAGGATTTGAGTCCCTGGCGGCGTAGTGTGTTACTGATGGTAGCCTTTGTTACTTTGGTCCCAGCTCTCTGCAGGTCATTGACTATCTCGCCCCGTGTGGTTCTGGGATCACCGTTCTTGCGTGATCATTTTGACCCCACGGGGTGAGATCTTGCGTGGAGCCCCAGATCGAGGGAGATTATCAGTGGTCTTGTGTGTCTTCTATTTTCTAATAATTGCTCCCACAGTTGATTTCTTCACACCAAGCTGCTTACCTATTGCAGATTCAGTCTTCCCAGCCTAGTGCAGGTCTACAATTTTGTTTCTGGTGTCCTTTGACAGCTCTTTGGTCTTGGC
>NW_011339767.1:0-2172 GCF_000735185.1 Notothenia coriiceps | reverse complement strand
GTCTGGGATCCGTCCCTTGAGGGGGGGGTTCTGTCACACTCCTAGGCTCATGTCACGTTGGTAGTTTTGTATGTTTAGGTTATGTCACGTTCTATGTCTAGGTTTGGGTGTTTTGCTGTTTTCCCTGTCATGTTTTCCTCCTGTTTATTGTCTGGTCCTTTTCCCTGTGTTTTTTCTCCTGTCGTTAGTTTCCCTGGTGTGTCTAATTGTCTGATTATGTTCACCTGTGGCCCCTGTGTTTCCTCCTCCCTCCTCACCTGTGTCTTGTTGTGTGATTAGTCTTTTGTGTATTTAAGTTCTGGGTTTTCTGTCTGTCTTTGTCGGTTCGTCTTGTGTCATGACTAGTTCTTCGGTGAGTGTTCAGTTTTGTCTTTGTTTATATCATATAGCCTTGAAATAAAGGAGTTTTTTCAGTTTATATCTGCATTTGGGTCCTGCTTCCTTCACAAACCGTAACAATAATATTTTCACGGAGGTAATAGTGGCGTTATTTATTCAAACAAATGTAAAGTGAATATATTTGGTGAAGAAGGAAATAAAAGCCGTTCATATCCTTAAACTTTTCTCTCCTTCATACACCTGGGCATTTGCCACGTCAAGTAAATTGGGAAACGAAATGGTTGGATGCAACCAAAAAGTTAAAAAAAAGTTTGGACCCCATTTCACAATTTGGACCAGTGAAAAACCCCAGTTTGACAATCCAACAAACAGTTTGAAGCAAACAGATGCCTTTACAGTCAATTCATCAATCCAGTCCTCACTAATGTCATTCAACACCACGCTACACAATGTGACATAACCAAGAACATTTGACACAGACAACATATGGTAACCAATTAAAATGACAAGGTCTGTCATTTATAAATGTCTCAATGCTCTGACTGAAATGCTGTGACGAAGAAAGCTAAAACTGTTTAACATGTTACAGTTGTAACTCGGGCCATAAATAAAAGTTTCCATTCACATAGCAAAAATAATATGTCCTTGTTTTCCCCTGAGCTGCAGTGACAGCAAGTCCAAGATAGACTATATTTAACCGATCTGTGACTCAGCATGCTGTTTTTTAGAAGCCATGTAATACAGACAGAAAAAGTGGTGACTGGTAGCCTGTCGCACACACTATTATTTAAATACCAAACTTTGAATGCAAAGTAATTCCACGTAGATTTGACTGCTTCCTGGGTATGAACTTAAAAATTAGCTTACGTTTGGAATAGGCTAACACACTTGTCTCGTTTCAGGTAAACTACAAGTCAAAATGTAGGTTGCAATTCAAAACTATAGTGTGCGTTTTCGCCCTTAAGACCAGTTGTGTAACCTTTAGAGCAGGGGTGGGGAACCTCCGGCCTCCGGGCCGTATACGGCCCGCGAGACCATTTGGTACGGCCCTCGAGGTAATTTATAAACACACGCAAAAAAGAAAAAAATTGAAGCAATCTCGACCGCAAAAAAAGACAAAAAGCGAGTGCCTGTTTTTCCTGGCCAAGATCAGGGTCCTTGAACACAACACGAGCCTAACGTGTCATCACGTGGTATGTCTCATGTCTGACAAGGGTGCAGTTCTGACGGAGAGCACCAGAACGCTGCTCCGGCACTTCCAAAAATTGCAGCAGTTTTTGCGTGGCTGTGTCTTTAGTTGAAAGCCCAGTGGCGATCTGTTCATCTGTCATACTGATCATACAGTCAATAACTTTGTTGTTATTAGCATCTGGTTAGCTAGCTATGCTAACGAATGTAAGAAGCTTTTTCTCCAACCAGTAGGTAAAGGCATATCTTTATCATCATCTTTATTGATATCTTTATTTATTTTATCTTTATTTATCTGTTGTTATTTTGTTTTACTTGCTTGTAAGCGCTTTGAGCACCAGGAAAAGTGCTTTATAAATGTAATGTATTATTATTATTGATATGATCATTATAGTTATAAAAAAATAAGAGAATAAAGTAAACAGGCATAAAATACTATATGACAGTAAAACAAAGTTGTTATTAATAAACAAGAATACACTTCAAAAGGGGAGTGATTTGTAAAATGTTGAGATGTATCTATAGATCTCTTCATTTTGCTCTCAAAGTGCACCAGATTGATGCTTTTAACTTAAACATTTAAAAACAAATCTTCCCGGGGGAGCATGCCCCCCGGACCCCAAGGGTGTGAGGTACCCCCCACTT
>NW_011339766.1:0-2500 GCF_000735185.1 Notothenia coriiceps | reverse complement strand
CCTGTCGCTGTCTTTAAGTTTCTGTTTCCACTTTACAGCAGCTGAGAGGAAAAGATGGAGAGAGGCAGAGTTAAGAGAGAAAAAAGAAGAGAGAGAGAGGGTTTGTTGACTTGTTGTGTGGTCCCGTGTGACTGTGAGGGAGCTGCACCTCCACGCCTCACTGCCATCCTCCCTCTCCCCCCCAGCTCTCAGAGCCTGCTCTAGCCTGTTAGCAGGAAGTGTCCTCCCAGCTGACACTCCCAGCTTTAAAAATCCCCCCCCCCCCTACTGATGAGACCACAAAATGGAAACATTTCACTCAAACTTCAGATTTAAAGATGTGACTGAAGTAATTGTTGGAAAAGAGCCTAAATGAGTAATAGACCAAATGTAAAGGCGAGTTTCAGAAGGTGGTGCTTTTATCCATTTAGCAACCTGACACTGCCTGCTTACATTTTTCTAGATCAACAACTGTTGCGTGGCAAGGCTCAGAAGGTGTTTGTTTGTCCGACAGATGTCCAACAGGGAAAAATTGTACTGAAAATGTTGTCAGATGTACAATAAACTAGAGACCAAAATCAGTTTCTGAATGGATTTGAGGCATAAAGAAGGCAGTCGCAGAAATATTTTGTAGCAACAAAACCTTGTTTAAATAGTTGTTCAAGGTCCAGTTTGAAGGGTTTAAGGGATGTAGAGTCATACGGTTATCCAAATACTCCCAAGCATCGGAGCAGCTTTCCAGGCATGAATATGTTTTGTGTCATCTATTGTCTACTTTCAGGGCTCAAAGCTTTTAACCAACATAAAGTTGTATATTTTTGATAAATATGAATTAAGTTACCAAAGGAAAATAATATACAGTAGTTACAATCTGGCAGGCTGAATTATGAGTATGTTTTTTTCTTTCCATCTGAGATTTTTTTCTTAAAAAGTGATATACTTGTATACCATATAAATGTGGTAATGTCACTACAAGAGTATTATTTATGATTTCTAAGACATTGCTAGTTTGTTTTTAAACAGTGAAGAAGGGGGGCTGATGTGGAATGCATCCGTATATCTTCAAATCCCAACACCTCCTTGTTAAGAATTCAAACTGTGATGCTGTAAACACAGTGCACATACAGTAGTATACCAGGTCACAACTGAGGTATTTTACTGTAACTTTTCCTCCCGGGAATTCAGTGACGGGTGGTTTCTCCAAGTAACGGAATTAGAGAGAGACATAGAGAAGAGAGGGAAAGCGAGAGAGCGAATAAAGAGAGGGAGGGAGAGGAAGAGGTAATTAGAATCCAGTGATTAATGTTCTAATGAGTTTATTCTCCAAGGGGATTAACATGGAGGCTAATAGCAGCTGTGCTAAAAACATCTCAAAAAACCCAAAACACAGGAGACAAAAACATAGGCAAAGGATTTACTGGTCCAAAAGAGAAAAACATAAGTTTGTTGTTGTTGTTGTTTTTAGAGTTCATTCTGTTAGTTACACATTGAGTCAAGCAACCTTGGAACGACCTTAGCTAAACCGCAGAAGTTAATCATCAACAAAAAATAATGGAAATCTGACAACATTTTTACATGTATTTACATTTTGAACCTGTAGAAATGAGAATATATGAAGAGTAGTAACTGGTATTCAGTTTCTTGAATGTAGTTTCTGTTATTGGCAATATTGGAGATTGGTGAGAAAAAACAGGGGGAGAGAGGGAGGAGACTCGGAGAGGTATGAGAAACAGATACGAAGGCAGAGAGAAGAGGAAGAAATATATATCCTTGTAACCAATTGGTTTTTGGGAGTGATAGGGAAAGTGACATTCGGGTTGGCTTAGCCCTTTTCTGAAGGAAAAGGAAAGATTAAGACAATCCGCAGCGAGCCACCTTCCCTACGCCAAGGTGCTTAGGGACCCCGGGAGCAAAGAGGATTTTGGGAGAGAGAGGGGGCTTCTGGGATAGCGTCGCAGGGATCTTAGAGGGCATTAGCAGTAACGTACTCTACCTGAGATAGACAGGCAGGAGACCACACCACAAGCACTGGACCCCTTTGTTGCCTGGCTTAGTGGTCCTGACACACACACACCCACACACACCCACACACACCCACCCACACACACACACACACACACACACACACACACACACACACACACACACACACACACAATGTAATAAACATATGCATGCAAACAAACACATACTGCATGGTCATTAAAATAACCTGTATGCAAATACTGCCGCTTCAAGAAAAGTTAGACGTGTTCATGGTTTATTTTTTCAAATGAATATTGATAAAATAGGTCAGAAAATATTTAAACATTTGTGATAAAACTAGGTCAATCAATTCATTGAGACTAGGGATGTCCCGATCACCTTTGTTTGCTCCCGATCCGATTCCGATCATTTCATTTTGACAATCTGCCGATATCGATTTTTCCCGATCCAATCTTTATGCAATGCATTCAGAGAGAAAAAAAAGGAAAAAAGCATTAAAGTGGTCCCTTAAGGTTATTTTTTTTAATTTAAATGA
>NW_011339765.1:0-2262 GCF_000735185.1 Notothenia coriiceps | reverse complement strand
GAAGTTATTGAAGCAATAAGCTCATTTTTCCATCAAAATATTAATATTAAAATATTTAGAGTGTTAAAATGCAATAAAAAGAGGTGTGTCCTATGCAGCCAGTGTAGTTCTTTGACCCAGCATTTATTTTTGAGTGATTAGGTCACATGACCTGGAAGGTATTGAAGAAATAAGCTAATTGTTCCATCAACATATTAATATAAAAATATTTAGAGTGTTAAAATGCAATAAAAAGAGGTGTGTCCTATGCAGCCAGTGTAGTTCTTTGACCCAACATTGATTTTGAGTGATTAGGTCACATGACCTGGAAGGTACTGAAGAAATAAGCTAATTTTTCCATCAAATTATTAATATAAAAATATTTAGAGTGCTAAAATGCAATAAAAAGAGGTGTGTCCTATGCAGCCAGTGTAGTTCTTTGACCCAACATTGATTTTGAGTGATTAGGTCACATGACCTGGAAGGTATTGAAGAAATAAGCTAATTGTTCCATCAACATATTAATATAAAAATATTTAGAGTGTTAAAATGCAATAAAAAGAGGTGTGTCCTATGCAGCCAGTGTAGTTCTTTGACCCAGCATTTATTTTTGAGTGATTAGGTCACATGACCTGGAAGGTATTGAAGCAATAAGCTGATTTTTCCATCAAAAAATATATATAAAAATATTTAGAGTGTTAAAATGCAATAAAAAGAGGTGTGTCCTATGCAGCCAGTGTAGTTCTTTGACCCAACATTGATTTTGAGTGATTAGGTCACATGACCTGGAAGGTATTGAAGAAATAAACTAATTGTTCCATCAACATATTAATATAAAAATATTTAGAGTGTTAAAATGCAATAAAAAGAGGTGTGTCCTATGCAGCCAGTGTAGTTCTTTGACCCAACATTGATTTTTGAGTGATTAGGTCACATGACCTGGAAGGTATTGAAGAAATAAGCTAATTTTTCCATCAAATTATTAATATAAAAATATTTCAAGTATTAAAATGCAATAAAAAGAGGTGTGTCCTATGCAGCCAGTGTAGTTATTTGACCCAATATTGATTTTGATTGAATCGGTCACATGACCTGGAAGGTATTGAAGCAATAAGCTGATTTTTCCATCAAAAAATGTATCTAAAAATATTTAGAGTGTTAAAATGCAATAAAAAGAGGTGTGTCCTATGCAGCCAGTGTAGTTATTTGACCCAATATTGATTTTGATTGAATCGGTCACATGACCTGGAAGGTATTGAAGCAATAAGCTGATTTTTCCATCAAAAAATGTATCTAAAAATATTTAGAGTATTAAAATGCAATAAAAAGAGGTGTGTCCAATGTAGCCAGTGTAGTTCTTTGATCCAACATTGATTTTGAGTGATTAGGTCACATGACCTGGAAGGTATTGAACCAATAAGCTAATCGTTCCATCAAAATATTAATATTAATATATTTAGAGTATTAAAATGCAATACAAATAGGTGTGTCCTATGCAGCCAGTGTAGTTCTTTGACCCAGCATTTATTTTTGAGTGATTAGGTCACATGACCTGGAAGGTATTGAAGAAATAAGCTAATTGTTCCATCAACATATTAATATAAAAATATTTAGAGTGTTAAAATGCAATAAAAAGAGGTGTGTCCTATGCAGCCAGTGTAGTTCTTTGACCCAACATTGATTTTGAGTGATTAGGTCACATGACCTGGAAGGTACTGAAGAATAAGCTAATTTTTCCATCAAATTATTAATATAAAAATATTTAGAGTGCTAAAATGCAATAAAAAGAGGTGTGTCCTATGCAGCCAGTGTAGTTCTTTGACCCAGCATTTATTTTTGAGTGATTAGGTCACATGACCTGGAAGGTATTGAAGAAATAAGCTAATTGTTCCATCAACATATTAATATAAAAATATTTAGAGTGTTAAAATGCAATAAAAAGAGGTGTGTCCTATGCAGCCAGTGTAGTTCTTTGACCCAGCATTTATTTTTGAGTGATTAGGTCACATGACCTGGAAGGTACTGAAGAAATAAGCTAATTTTTCCATCAAATTATTAATATAAAAATATTTAGAGTGACTAAAATGACAATAAAAAGAGGTGTGTCCTATGCAGCCAGTGTTAGTTCTTTAGACCCAGCTATTTATTTTTGAGTGATTAGGTCACATGACCTGGAAGGTATTGAAGCAATAAGCTGATTTTTCCATCAAAAAATGTATCTAAAAATATTTAGAGTGTTAAAATGCAATAAAAAGAGGTGTGTCCAATGTAGCCAGTGTAGTT
>NW_011339764.1:13648-19586 GCF_000735185.1 Notothenia coriiceps | reverse complement strand
ATCGGCGTAATCGAGTGTGACTATTAAAAAATAAATCATTACGTCGGGATAGCATTTGCTTGGCATTTTATGGTTATTTCTCCACTGGTTGCCATGTTAACAATACCGTGTAACTGTCACGTTTGAAGGGACGAAATCGTGACATCTTCACGTCTCCCATTATGGTAAATGGTAATAAATGACTATTCATAATAGGGCTGCACGATATTGAAAAAAACTGACATTGCGATATTTTTTTCCCCTGCGATACATATCGCTTTTTTTTTATAACTATATTTAACTGGATGAAGGATTTTAGTCACGGACGTCTGGATCTTAACTGGTTGACTCATCATGCCTTAAGTCATGATCTAACATGTCATGATAATGCATGTTGCTTACCCTCAAATAAGTGGGTTCATCTGTAAATGAAGAAGAGAAGAACCTTTTTCTATCCAAAATAGTTCCAGATGGCAGATGATCGCCGGTATTGTCCTCCTATTCCTCGCTAATTCTTTAACAGTGTTTTGATGGTCTGCAAACTAGCGGGGCGGGGCCTGCTGTGATCTGATCAAGAATGATTGTGATTGGTGGTTTGCTGTGCATGCAGAGCCTGCATGTCATTCACTCAAGTACCCCTGACATGAGAGCCCGAGGAGAGAATATCGACCTTCTTTGCAGCAAAGACAGAAGAGGACAGTGCAATGCAGAAACCTTCAAGTTGGAGATCTAGTTCTGCTCAGAGACAAGCAGGTAACCCGCAACTGCTGGCCTATGGCCAGGATCATATCCACATTTCTTGGAAAGGATGGAAATGTAAGAAAAGTCGAAGTGAAGAAGACGGGCCAAGGCACGATTAAGACATTTCTCAGACCAATTGCAGAAGTTGATCTGCTTCTGCCAGAAGACTGATTCTAAGTTTAGTGACCTCACAGAGGTCAGGCGGGGAGTGTGCTGTCTTAAAGGCATTTTATAATGTTATAATTTCTTTGCAGTTCATAAAGTCACCACTAGGAGTGCTAATGCTCATGTTATCTTTAAGTTCGCCGTTCTTAGCGTCACTTCCGGTTTACGGCATCGCCACTTCCGGTTTAACGTTAGAGAAGCGGCATGGCCAGAGTGTATTTCTCCAAATATAATCTGCTTCCATCCACAAGAAACATCCTAGAGGCAATGCTGTAAGTTTGTCTATTTGACCTATTTCATGTGGAAGATCATTTATTAGGAAGAATATTGTTACAAAGATCATTGATTAGTTATGATTTATTTACAACTATGTGAAACACTGTAAAGAATGCAGGAAAGCAATTTAAGTTTGTATTTACATTAAGAACAATGTATTGTGTTTATTTACAGTTTTCACCGCCATGTCTATCAAGAATTGTGACAGTAAACGGTCAAAACTACTACGACTGTCTTCATTGGCTGCGGTTTAACTCAGTGTTTACACCAGAGTTTCAACACACTGCATGAGAACACTACAATAGTAACAAAAAGTCAAGTTTGTACGTACTGTGTGGAGCCGGTATTAAGTGTAGTGAAAAAGACAACAACCTTTTATAAAAGGGATTTACAAATGTTAACCCTAACCCTGGGAAATATACAGCACCTTTTTGATATTCATACGATTGATTCATGTTGTACATCAATACCTTTTTAGAATCATAGAAAATAATGCAATTTGTCTTCATGTCTGTCCTTCTATTCTGACCTATTTTTATTTTACCTTTATTTAACCAGGATAGGTCTCCTATTCCTATTAGAGATGGCAAATACGTATCCTTTTATGGACTCAGGGTCTTCTGAGTCAGTCATTGAAGAGATCCGGATCATACGAGTCATTTGAGTCATATGAGTCAGCATCACCAAGAGTGTAGAAATCCTACTGCTATGTTTTGCAGTGAGTCAGGATTTGCGAATCTGAGTCTGCTGTTGACTCGTCATAGCTGTGGGAAGTAGGGATGCAGGAGCTGCAAAACCCTGTTGGCGAATGGTGTACATTTGAAAAACTTCATGTTACTGTTGAATTCTCTCCCCACTTTTGGCCGGCCCGCACCCACTAAGTAAAATGATTTCCCGCGGCTATGCTAGTGCATGACGAGTCTGGATCTGCTATACGGTTACGGCTCTGAGATTGAGTCCCCCACGAGTCTGCAGGAAGTGAAGTCAGGATTTGCGAATCTGAGTCTGCTGTTGAGTCATGCATGATGACGAGTCTGCCTGGATCTCTGGATCTCTGTATCTGCTACGGTTTACGGCTCTGAGTCTGCACGAGTCTGCAGGAAGTTTCACTGATCCGCGTCCCCTGAGCCAAACGATAACTTCTGGCAGCTATCCTACTTGCTAAAGGCTAGGTAGATGGACTGGGGTACGTTGAAATGTGATTTTACATGTTATAAGGAGAATAGCGAGTGACGCAATTTATAGTTTTAATTTGAATGTCACCAGGTGTAGGACTCAAAGGACTCGGGTTAATCGAGAGGGGAGACTCGTCATGACCAGCTCATTACTAGGATCTGGGTTAATGATCCGGATGAATCAGGACTCGCCCATCTCTAATTCCTGTAATATGTAGAGGTAGGTCGTAGCGGACGTTGGCGTGAATGGGGGTTTGGTTTAGGAAATAAAATGTATACATTGTGTTTTTGTTCTGAAATGGCAACACCTTGTCTGTACATGCAGATAATAATACAAAAAAAAAGATGTATTTATTTTTATATTTATTGATGTATAGTACTTTTTTCTCTCCTGTGCTGAACACAACATCTCCTTAATGTTTATATACATATGAATAAACATTTTGCTTTTTGGTTAGCCTTCATCATCTATTCTCTTTGGAAATGTGTAGTATTTATACCTTCTATTCGTGTGTAGACTTGTGACAAGCACAACAAGTGTTTATTGCGGGTAAACCTGTAGTCCATTAAGCTCAGCTGTAGCCGCCTTGGGTCTGTGCTAGTCTTGAGGGTGACTGGAGAGTAAGTATGACATCATCGCCGTGGATAGGAGACAACCAATAATAGCAGCTTGTGCTGAGCGCTGCAGAGCTGCTCAGTTCACTCTTTGGCTTGGCTGATGTCATGGGACCCTGGCTGTTATCAGGGCGTTAGCATGCGGAGAGGATATGGAGAGGCTAAAGGGATGAGTTGTAACTTTAGTCCTGACACCCCGACAACCGTCCGAAGAAGCAAAAGAGAGGAAAGAATCTGTGGTCCCAGGCTCATTTGGAGCGGAGCCTAATTGAATTAGGGCTGAATGAGAACACGGAAGAAGATTTCACATGCTTCGTAAATGCCTGGAGATCCGTTACTTAGTCTTGGCAGGGTTCTGGGCTCTTTAAAGCTGACACTAAAACCATTGAGCTCACTGAGAAATTACAGCTATTGAAACGGGATCTCGACCTCTTTTCCTCACCAAGGTTCATCTATGGCACTGAGACAACGTGTACAGCTGTATATAAGGAGCTCAGTAACTCAATTCTGTTCACATCATTTTAGTGGTGACCTTTTGAGTTTTACTCTTCAGAGTGATTGTATGTTTTTATGCTTTATTGGAATTAGGTTTAAAAATACGTGCTGTACATTATAACGACTGCTAGCTGAGCTTGACTGGTTGTCATTATAGGTTAACTGGGATATAACTAATTAATGTCTTTATAGTTTTATTTTATAGCACATTTACATAACATTACATTGCATTTTGGTGATATGTACATATGTACTGTTCTTTTTTTCATTGCTATACAGTATATATATTTGCTGTTTTTGTTTATTTTTTATTTTCTTTCTTTCTTTTTTTTTCATGTGCCATGTTACTGTGGCAAATAATTTCCCAAACTGGGATCAATAAAAGATCTCTTCTTATCTTATTTTATTTATATCTATTTAAAGTGATACTACTGATACCATCCGACTCATTTTAAAGAAAGGGAAATAATACAATGTATGCAACTACTTTACATTGAATTTCAAGATTTATAAAGAAAATACAAGCTTTAAATCGCGAAATAACTTTCTGTGTTTTTTGTAGAAGCCATTTAAAATCATATGTATTTTTTATGTTGTGAGTTCTGACCAATTCTCTCTTGTAAAACAGATGGTGTAGCCTGGTTAAATAAACAACATGTATAACATTTGACCATTTTTTTTTCACGAAACTGCTGCATTTATTTCAGGTTATTATCATTATTTCAAATGTTCAGAGGGAGTGTGGGCAACAAACTCCCTCTGGAAAGGACTTTAGCCTTTGCAGACCTTTGACATGCATCTATATAACTAGACCCTCCAGAAAAACGCGGGCAAAAATCCTTGATTATGCGGGCTAAAATCCTTGATTATGCGATTAAACATGCAGGGTTTTTATGTGATTTTATGCGGTGAAATTGCGGGAAGTTGCGAAATATGCGTAAAGTTGCGAAATATGCTAAATATGCGGGGAAAAAGAATAACAATTTTTTAAAATATTGGGCTGTCTTATTTATTCTCTCTCACACACAACCTGCCACTAACGTTAAACCCCTTTATAGACTCTCCAGAAAAACGTGGGCAAAAATCCTTGATTATGCGGGCTAAATTCCTTGATTATGCGGGCTAAAATCCTTGATTATGCGGGCTAAAATCCTTGATTATGCGGGCTAAATTCCTTGATTATGCGGGCTAAAATCCTTGATTATGCGGGCTAAATTCCTTGATTATGCGGGCTAAAATCCTTGATTATGCGATTAAACATGCGGGGTTTTATGTGATTTTATGCGGTGAAATTGCGGGAAGTTAGGAAATATGCGGAAAGTTGCGAAATATGCTAAATATGCGGGGGAAAAGAATAACAATTTTTTTAAATATTGGGCTGTCTTATTTATTCTCTCGTCCACCACACAACCTGCCACCAACGTTCAACCCTTGGTACTATGTCAATTATAAAACTTCAATGTTTTATTTATTGTGAAAACAATTGGGCTATTTTAATCTCACACACACACCACCCCCCCACACACACACACACAGCTTCTCCACCTCATTCTGTTTTCATGGTTACTTGTGTCGTTATCCTGAGCGGTGTCAATCTTGTAGGCTACTCACTTCGTTTCTTGTAGCCCGCTCGAAAGGGTTTTGGAGGGTTGATCCCGCTCGGTGAACGGTGAGGTTGGCGGGGGAAATGGCTTTCTTGTCCACAGCCAGCAGAAGGCATTTTCTCGAATGTGGTTGACGCATGAATTCAAGAGTGGGTCGCCGCCGGCGGATTTTCCTCTTATGCCTGCAACACACAGTTGCACGGGGTGCAGAATAGTTTCCCGCCAGTTTTTGCCGGTCTTTATAGGAAATGTTTGTTCGGTAAATGAGCTCGATACAGGTGTGTGTGTTTACATTCTCTGGATGCCGAGGCTGAATGACGTCACGTCAAGACGAGTTTAACTTTTTTTTCTCTCAAACTTTGTGTGGAGAAAAATGCGGGATTATGCGGCCTTTTGATAAATAGGTGCGGGCGTTTGTTTTCAGAAAGCATCTGCGCCATTTGGCTGATTATCGTGGGTAAATCTGCGATCGAGAATGCAGCGTTTTTCTGAGTTCTCCTTTACTCATTCAAGTTTTAACATATTCCAATGTTTATTTATTGTAGAAACAATTGGTATTTTAATCTCACACACACACAACCCCCCCCTCCCCCCCACACACCACAACACAGCACACTTCTCCGCCTCATTCTGTTTGCATTTACCTCTGGTTCGTTATCTGTCCAAGCGTTCAATCTGTGTAGGCTACTCACTTCGTTTCTTGTAGCCCTCGAATGGAAGGGTTTTGGAGGTTGATGGCCTCGGTGAAGCGTGCATTGTTGCCAGAGAATTTCACGAGGCCACGAGGCCATGGCCTCGTGCCCGCCACTTTTGGCCTTGTGCCCTTAAAAGATGATATCTGCCATAAGCCACAGTGCCTTGACCGCTTCTGGACTGTTGTGTGTTGAA
>NW_011339764.1:0-13602 GCF_000735185.1 Notothenia coriiceps | reverse complement strand
AACTCCACTATGCACACATACAAAGACCTTCCTTTGCCCTTTCGTCTTTTTTGTCTCCAGCACACTACATCAAACACTTTAGTCTTCTCTGTCGATTTATTTACGTCTGCAGGAGGGTTCTTGCGAGCGGAGAGAGGTCAGTAAATTCCGATTTCACCACCATACACCTTGGACTTCGAACAACGAGACGGGAGCGCAGCTGATGCCAGCACCCCACCTAACGGGTTCAGGCGGCGGCAAACACTCGCACTATACATAAAGCCCCGCCTACTCTCCTACTCGTCTGCGGGACTCCCCCTCCTCGAAAGATTGCATCTTATCTCCTGTTGTCCCGCGTGCGCCTTTTCTCGCACGCCAGTAACCCACACCTGTCGAGGAATACCCATGACCGTTAACTCTACCATTCACAAACACACATGCACAAGCCGCACCCCTCTCTCTCTCTCTTAAAGGGACAGCGATCTCATCTCACTCTGCATGACCCTAATATCATAACTTGTGTGTTCTGGAAAATCACAGAACGGACGATCGTCCTTATTATTATGCCGTTTAAACCAATTATTTAAATGTGTTTGTTAAATTCGGCATCATGTAAGTTGCGCTGACAGGTCCACACACTGCTTCCCCGCAGCGAGGCTCCCCCGCCCTCCTGCTGATAGTTGACGGGCGTCAAGCTCCTCACCCCCCCCGTTGATAATTCTCGATCGTTGGCACGCTGATAACATTTTTTCTTTTAAATGGCACTTCATATCAAAAAGGTTGCCGACCCCTGATCTAGTGCTAGGCAGTTAGCGCTATGTTGTTAGCTGTCAAAGATAAGATGATGCTTAATAAATATATATAAAAGTATTGTAAATGCATATACAATCGTAGTCACTTCATATCGTATGTTAAATCATTGTTTTAATGTATGGCCTTGGTGCCCTGGCTTTTGGCCTTTGTGCCCTTAAAAAATTGACAACTCAAAAGGCCAAGTGGCCTTGCCCCTAAAATGACGAAATTCCAGGCCTGGTTGTTTGGCTTTCTTGTCCGCAGCAGCAGAAAGCATTTTCGAATGTTTGAATGAATCAAAGTGGGTTGTCACCGTCGATTTTCTTATGCTCCAACACACAGTTGCACGGGGTGCAGAATAGTTTCCCCCCACTTTTTGCCCGGTCTTTAGTAGAAATGTTCGTCGGTAAATGAGATGGATTAGATTTTTTCATCTTGGTGTTTTCTCTATCGTGTGAGCTCCACAGGTTCACTCTATACAGTGTTGTTTACATTCTGTGATGCGCGAGCTGATGACGTCACGTCAAGACGAGTTTCTCAACTTTGTGTGTAAAAATGCGGGGATTATGCGGCCTTTTGATAAATATGCGGCCTTTTAAAAATATGCGCCATTTTGCTAATTATGCGGTAAATTCTGCGATCGCAGAATCGCGTTTTTCTGCAGGGTCTATATAACACACTACAGGAAAGGGAAAACCCCAAAAAGCAAAATAGGACCTCTAGTGTTGTTGTAAATAAAGGAAAACAGAGGTGAATGAGAATGCAATGTGACTCTCCAAATACAGTTCCCACAGAATAAAATGTCAGCAGTTTGAATGTAGTTTGAATGAGAGTGGACATTGTTTGGGAAAATAAATGTTGCTGTTACATTTTTGATAATGATGACACTATTCAATGCGACGGAAAAGTAAACAACAGTGCAGTCACCTCCACGGTATTGGGGTGAAGTCTTTAAAATTGCTCTCGGTGCTGGTGAAGTGCACGCAGCGCTGAGGTTGTACTCTCTGCCTCGCTGCTGACACTGACAGGAAGCTTTGTCTTTGTCTGCTCCGTGCCATCTCCGGGCTCGCCGGCCTGTTTGTTTGTTTTAATCAGCACTATGTTTGCCAAAGAGCTTACCTCAGGAGATGGGAGTCCTTGTGCGTTCTCCTACAAAACAGTGAGGATGAGGCCAAGTGGGGGGGGGCGGGCGAGTGAGGGCACCACTGCATGCCTTTAATACATATGTTCTGCCTTATTTTCAACATTTCACATCCCCTCTGGTTTTTTGTGCATTAAAAATGTGTTGTTTCAGGGGGGTTGATCAATAACAATGACTCAACAATCACCCTGCAGGTGCTGAACTGTCTGACTTTACAACTGTGCACTCCATTTAGAACACTGCACACAGCTCAGTGACAGCGGACAGTGTCAACAATGGAGAGAGTCAAATTGGGAAAAAGTTAAAACACTTTCTTCTTCTTTCTCAGGCCAAAAAGACAATAACAAAACAATATTTTCCTTTTTATATGGCAATACATGTTTGAGACTTTTGTGTTATTTCTATTCAAAGGTAGGGTATGTAAGTTTGAGAAACCGGCTCGAGATCGCTAGAATTTGAAAATACACGACCGGGAGAAAATCTGCCACTTCCTTATAGAGCCCCTCCTCCAACGCACACAAATGCGCACATGACCAATGAGGGCACGATATAAGTTTGTGCACAGATGGAAGGCTGACAGGCAGGTAGGCCATCCAGTTAATTTAGCCGGGACGGCTAAAATGACTGGTCGTACTTTTTACAGTATTAAGGCTTCCACAAATGATATTTTTTTTGTATTTATTGTCAAAGCATTTAATGTATTCATGTGCTATCGGGATGTTAAGAGCATTCCATGGAATATAACAAAAAGTGTATCTCGAGCCGGTTTCTCAAACTTACATACCCTACCTTTAAAGTATAGATTTCTTAAACGATATTTTATAGGGTATTCATATAGAGTCTTTCACTCCCAAAAGTTGGGGGACTAGTGGGAGAAAAGTATTTACGTTTTTTGAAAGTAAACATTTATGCAATCCTATTAATGATATCCTGACTTGTAACATCTCAACCTCCTTTTAACCATTTATTCTGGCAACCTTCTGTGGTTGCCAATTTCTTCTTCTTTTTTTTTACAGAAATTAGAATATCAGAATTGATAAAACTGTGGAAGTGTCTGTTCCCTATCGTAGTTTTTGTTTGGATGTGAGAGTTTAACTTGATATCCTGGCTTGGGGTAATCATGACACAATAAATATCCTCAATGTGTTTGTGTGATCATGCCATGAGATCCAAGTGTGCTACATATTAGATTAAATAACACAATGCATTGAAATATTTCTAACCCTAACCCTTGGTGGATATGGATGGTTTTTGTGTCCAACACAATCACTATTCTCTGTTATAAGACCACTTTTGTCAATCACATCCTCAACTCCTCTCCTCCCTCTTTTTATTTGTTCTGCACCGCCCGCCAGCCCTCATTTAGCACGTCCACTCACGGCCAGACATACCATCTTTGGCATCACACCCCTCTGTCAGGCTGCTTCTCAATGGCATCAGCTCAGCCCACTGCCCTTCCAACACCCTCTTTTGTCAGCAGCACAAAGTTGATCTATTTACCGACCATCCAACTGATCTTTTTCACAAACAACCCAAGCTAAAGGAAGGAGGGGATTCAGGGATGTCAGCCAGCTTGCCGTCCAAACACGGCTCCTTCCCTTCAGTCTGCATTAAAGCCCATCTGCTGGAGGCAGCATTAGAAGCGGTATCCAATTCAATCCCTTCCCTCAACCTTCCAGAAAGCTTTTAGCCACATTTTAGCACACAAAAGCTGCTGCTCTGGCCTTTGTAGCTTGAGCTTCTATTTAAGAAGGTGAGGGTGAGGATGCAGGGAGAAGAAATCAATAAAGTTTCCTGGCTCTCAATCTTCTTGGCCTGCAGTAGAGGTGTTTTTAGGTTGAGAGGAGGGGGAAGAAGAGTGGAAGGAGGTGGGCTGTTTTTGTCATTCATAAGCTTTGCTGACAAATCCTTGACATCATTTGGCGGATTGTATCGATAACTTCTTCCCCGGCTGCAGAGGACAAATCGAAATCATTTGTCTGGCATTGTGTGGGTGGTGCTGGTGGGGGGAGGTTGCTGTGGGCAGCGGGGAGGGGATGACGTCCGGGACAAAGCCGGTGCTGCCAGCCTCGGCCATGACCTTGGCAGCTGAAGGCATTTGTACTGCGGAGAAGTTCAAAGGTCACCGCGAGACAAGCGGGATCTGCATTCCCAGCGAATCTTAGTTTTTGACAGACAGCGGACAGCTGCTCTTCACAGATAAACCTCCAATAGAAAGATGCAGATCAGTATTCTTCTTGGATCGAGTTTACACTGTGACACAACATCCCAAAACCAACAAAAACTGGAGGCAAATTGGCACGAGTCGTGTAACACTGACTGATATCCTTTTTAATCCTAAAATGCATTCAAATATGCATTCACGCTCACACACACCCAAACACATTTATCTCTCATAAATATGCCCACTCACACAGATCTGTATTCATGGATTCTTAGTGGGGGCTGTTCCAGAGGGGAGAGAAAGAACCGGCTTTTCCTGCCTGCTGTTTTGACAGTTGTGGGCTTGAGCATCAAATGGCAAATCTCTTAATCTGCCCTTATTAACAAGAAAAACATGAGACTGTCTGATATTCTCACACACATTCGCATCAGCACTGGAAAGAAGGTAAGAGCTAGATTCCAAAAAGCTATTAGCATTACGTAATTTAAAAAAAAAACAGATGCTGAGACGGAGGTCCAAACTGGTTTGAGCTTCGGTGTTAGGTGTGTGGGCTTTCTGAAAAAGGAACAGGAATGAGACAGTGCTAATCAGAGTGTGTATCTTTGGCTGGGGGGCGGGGGGTGTTGTTCTATATGAGTGCCTGAAAGTGGCAGACTCTCTTAATCAGCTTGATCCATGTTTGAGAGCTGCGAAAGGGCTGACATTTTAGTCTGACGGGTCTGTCTGGACAATGCCCTACAAACCTTAATTTCTCGATTTTTATTTTTTGCGTTTTGCTCACCAGCTCAATAAACACTACAGCGTCTTCAGATCAAGCATCATAGCAATGTGGCATGTGGCACAGTGGATTGTGTGTAGGTGTTTGGATCAGCGGATCACAGGTTCAAACCCCACTGCGGTCAGCATGTTGTATTGTCCCTGACACTTCACCCCAAATTGTTCCTGTGGGGATTGTCCACGGTATTGAGTATGTAAGTTGGTCTGGATAAAAGCATCTAACAAGTAACATGTAATGTAATGACAGGAGGCTGACCCGGAAGTTAGCATTGCAAGCAATGGGATTTTCTGTTTAGAATTTTGGAATATTGAAGATAAACGATCCATGGCAATATCTGTTTATGATACCAACACGTTTTGTCTAGCAGGATAATCTACACATATTACTAACCCTAACAACACTTGATCTTTTAAGCGTGAATGATATCGTTACTCATTAGGGTATAAACAAACTACATCATGCCTGTGAGTAAACTCTGCTAAGCTAAAGATTGACTTGTGTTGTGTTCAGTAGTCTCATTTAGCCACTGGTTAGCAACTGCCTCTTTTAAGACTCATAAAACCTTCAGACATTCACAAATGGGTTTTTTACTGGCGTATTTAATGTTGTAGAACAAAATGTGAAAATTACAAAAATATGTTGACTTTAATCAAGGGAATCGGAAGTGTAAAATTATGGCTAATATCTGAGTTTTAGGACTCATTCCTGCACCACACTTTACAAACATTCACTGAAAATGTGATTCCCATTCACGGGTTTGATTGCAAGTTCAAGTGCTTCATTTTCTGCTTCTTTTCTTCACCATTTGGAGGCGTAATCTGGTATTAATACAGCTCACGTGTGAGAAGAGTGTGAGGGTTGGAGGATTTTTCGGTATCAGATGAAGGAGGTTGACGGAAGGAGGGAATGAGTGTAAAATTGAATAAGATAAAAGTAAAACACACGATCCAACCGCTTGGCTGCTTCATCTGTCTCTTCACTCACAATGATCCTTGAAATGAAAATAACTACTACTAACCTTTAATTCAAGTAATCAACACGTTTTTTCTTGCAATAAAGTATTGTCTCTCTCGCCTTGTCATATTTTGAACATCTTTTTATTGAAGGTTAGGGTTAGTGATAATCGAAGGAGACATATGGGACTCTTTTCTGCATGGTCTCAGCTTGTGGATTGCTTTCTTTTATTGGAATAAGGAGGAACAAATCTGGACATCTGAACAAAACTTGTACCAGTGTATTGTGAAGTGGCAGGAGACTGCTGAGCAGATTATTTACATTGGGCCTACAACCAACAAAATGGAGAAGCCTTTCAACCTCAAACACCTACTCACAATGTTTTAGGACTCCTTATTTAGAATCAGAATCAGAATACCCTTATTCGTCCCACAGAGGGGAAATGTACATTCAAAAAGTGAATATAGTCAAAAAAATAAAACACTTTTATAAAGAAGGGCAACCTCATAATATTCAAAAATACAATGTAAAAGTTATTCCAATTTACAAGTAGCATCCGTAATACATGTTCAACATATAGCACACAAGTGTAATTGCACAACAGTAGTGTCGTAGTCTTTGTTTGTTTTTTTACATTATTGCGTGTTGGTATAATTACATAACAGTGGTGTCTTAGGCCCCGTCCACACGGAGACGAAAACAATTTAGCTGCTAAATCCACCACGGAGAACTACATTTTAGCAACATGTCCACTTGTTGCTGATGGTTGTGGTAGAGGAGCTGTAGATTTTGCACTAACATCTGTAGTATGGTCAGTAGTGTCTGGAGCACGAACGCAACCCTGCCATTGCTGTTGTTGTTGGTGAAACGCATCAGAAATGACGCGGTGCCGCAAGCATTACGTTACCAGACCTTCCCACTTTGGGATGCGTTATCGTTTTGAGCGGATAACACCCGTTTTGTCTCCGCGTGGACGGGGCCTTAGTTTGTGTTGTTGTGTGTGCGGGGGACTACCAGGGGCCGTGGAGGTTGTATTGCATGACCGCTGCAGAAAGAAAGGACATGCTGTATCTCTCCATGAGACCCCGCGGGTGCAGAACCCTGTCACTGAAGGAGCTGCACAGTGCAGAGACAGGGTGTCCTGGAGGGGGGGGGGGACAATTTGCGGAGGACAGCTTGGCAGCAATTCTCCTGTCCCCCATCTCCTGTACAGTGTCCAGAGGACTCCCCAGGAAAGATCTGGACTTCCTTATTAGTCTGATTTGAATGTCATCAATGTGGACACATATGACAAAATAAATACCATAAAGGTTGTCGCATTACTACGTAATATCTTATGCGACTCTCCAACACATCACTTAAAATATAATCTTTTAAATGGGAACCAGTGAAGTTTGGTTTCCAAATTCTCTTGAATCTAAAACGTTATAACCACGCTTGTTTGTCAGACTATGTTAAAGGATTATCTTTGTCTTTGCTAAATTACAGAAACTATAATTGAAAGTGTTGCCCTGTACTATTCTGCAAAGACCCAATTCATATGGTACGGTATAAATCCTTTACGAACAGGGAAGAAGTTACAGTAAGAGTGGCAGGGACACTTTAGGAAAGGTAAATGGCACTGAGAGTGGATAAAGAGAGCAGAAGAAGGGGGAGGGGAGCGCTCAACCTCCCTCCCCCAAACCATTGTTGTGCCCCCCATCCCCTTGTGCATCCAACTTCAATTCCTCTTCAATTTTTATCAGCCTTTTGCTCGCTTCTCAAGGAGATAAGATTCAAACCTTGACACGAATTAGCCCTCCAGATTGACTTGATAGTGCCACACCCAGGGGACATTCCACACAAAAAAGGAGACCCACATTTTTCTCAGTCCTCACCCCTTTTCACTCAAACCTGTTTCCTATCTATGCCCTCTACATCATGTGGCCTTCAATTTCTTATCCTGTCCTCCTCCTTCTTTCAGTTTTCTTTCCATCCCTCGCTCTGTCCATCCTCCAGCTCATCTTGTTTTTCCCTGAGTGTGCCTCCTTGTCAGTCAACTGTCGGAGCGACATTCCACCTCCTTCTTCAGCGTGATGGACAGGCGCCGCCGGGTTCTGACGGAGTAATTTGCTTACAAAAATGGCCTGGCATAAAAAAAAGGACAGGCGGCAGCCTAGCCAAGTGATTGCATTAGGAACAGGCAGAGGAAAAAGAGGTGTGCATTGAGGGATCGAGGCGAGGGGGGAATTCCATTTCTATTCATCACCATGGCTGATAGACGGACCACAGACAGTTTCCCCTATTCCTTTTAACTTCCTCTGACATTTTTGAGGTAGAATTCATCTGTGGAGGCAGGAGCGGGGTCAGAGTACACAATCAAGATA
The DNA here is from genome assembly GCF_000735185.1 of Notothenia coriiceps. Lineage (NCBI taxonomy): Eukaryota > Metazoa > Chordata > Actinopteri > Perciformes > Nototheniidae > Notothenia > Notothenia coriiceps. The sequence continues at coordinate 5,428 of NW_011339764.1, read as the reverse complement.
CAAATACCTGTGAAAAAATAGCCAGCATGTGTAGTTCTGGGGAAGGGGGGGGGATGGGGTGGACCCGTTCAAATCCAGTGTTGGACAGTCTGCTGTGGTTCCATCCCATTTCAAAGTGCTGTTCGACGCTCGGCGTAACCCTCGGCGTACACTCAAACATCCAATCACAGAGCTTGAGGACTATCACAGGGTTTGTCAAGCGAAGCAGAGAGAATACTTACTTCCGGGTGTAAAATTCTCTAAAGCAACTACTATGAGCTGCTCCGACCCTCGGTCCTGACGGACTCCAACTTATGTTTATTAATCAAACAAATAAATAAACACAAGGATAATTATGTGTTATTGTTGAGTAAATAACAGTGTGTGGTTTAGAAAAGAATACACAATTAGAAGGAAAAAACGATGAAACAATACAGATTTCAGTATTCTGAGCCCCTACTCTCCCCATAACTGACGGCAACAAAAGTCCGAAATTATTCAATTAAAATAAAGAAGTAAAAACAATAAGTGTGGCTTGATATTGAGTTAGACAAAGGTTGATAAACGCTGTGAGAATGGATCTGCGGAGAGCATTTCGCCGCGATCCCAACTCGTCTATTACCAACGTCCAGGGAGCTCTATGCAAGTCAATGGGACTCCCTGATAGTTGAAACTCAACGCTAAAGGCCCCCCCTTGCGTTGGAAAGTGATGACAGGGACCCTGACATAACGTCAACATAGGCCGAGTTGGGAGTGAGAATGTGTTGGACGGGTGATAACCGGAAAAGCATGACATGGGACCTTTAATGCTTGGTTCCTAACATTTGTCTTCTTCCTGACTGCTGAAATATCCTCTATACTATATTTGGGAACAGCCTACTTTTCCTAAGACATCTTTCTTTCTAAAATACTACACTAAAAATCAAAGATGGAGAAGCTGTGACATTATTCTACTTAGAACTTTTTGTTCAGTGGCTACATGATGTGGAATTTTGGAATGTGTTTGAAACTTTCCTACTATCCCAGTTTTATTATTTCACTCCCTCTGACTGCAAGAGGGAGCATTTCTATCATGTACTGTATATGTTATTTCACTTGCCTACATAGAGGGACACTTACTCAAATACTCCTTGCTTGAAAAGATGGGTATAGAAATGTGCTCGGGAACCACAGTGATGTGTGAAACAGATGTGCTGCAGACAGGCAGAATGAAACAGAGAGGATGAATGCATTCTGCAGCGGAGCTGGAAATGGTAGAAATTGTGTAGTAGGGCAGGAAGAGCTTTGAGTCAATTCTAAAGAGAGCTTCCCAGATTTCATTAAACCTGAGATTGAATTCTTATGGAGAGTAGAAAACTCTCCTCAATAGACAACACTCCTGGGATTTCACTCTATGGATTCCCTTTTTTCTTATATTCCTATTCTATCATTTTTGTAATTTCTTCTTTTTTCCTATTGCTGCTTTTGCGAGGCTCCAACACCTCAGCTTTTTCATTGGCCTGTTGACGCTACCATCGCCTTTACAACATTCCTGCCCTCTCTTCACCTCTGTACATAAAACACCTTCCCCATCGAAAGCTTTGATACCCTTTACAAAACTTCTCTTGAACATCCCAGCCCTTGTGTTGCTCGATCTTGTTTAGTATTTAACCACAACCTCCCATATTGCAGCCTTTACATCAAGCTCCGGTACAATTTCTTTATCTATTCTGTGTAAACATCACGTACACAAACAAGTGTGCACATGGTCAGCCACATTCTGTGTTTATACGAGTGGGGATAGAGGCATGCCGGTGGTTTTAAGCACTGTAAACACGTCTGAAACGGATGTCTGCTGCTGCACAGTGTGGATGATGTCATTCTGTATGCGGGCCTGAGCCAAATTCAACATTCTACGCATGCAAACGGTGAAGAGGGTCGTCGCACACAGGAAAACATATGACCAAAAAAAGGCAATCCAGAATTGGCCGTGGCATTAGTAGTCTGGGGCAAACATCATTACGCTAAGAACTGTGACTAGCAGAGCAAATAATTGAGTTAGCTCAGACAGTCAGCTTTCATCTAGACTCATTAGGTTACAGCTCATTCTTAGGCCTGACACACAACTTGTGCTTCTGGTTTTTTCTTCTTTACCTCTTTATTCCTTTCTAGGTTCCTCTTTCCTTCCTTATGTCTACATCATTTTCTCTCTCTCTTTCTCTCCCTTTCTCTCTCTCAAACACACACGCACGAAAAGAGAAAAACAATATTGACTCTGTATAGCAGAATGATTAGTTTAAAGCTGATGCTGTAGCAGACTGCAGCCTGTTTTCAAGTCAGTGACTCACTGTGAGCAAAGGGTAACGGCTGGGAGATGGAGATGGAGTCAGAAGTGGAGTGGTTGGCAGGCTGACTAACGGGGGCTAGGAGGAAGGAGGACAAGTTCTCTGCTGGTTGGCTTTGTGTTGCTCTGCCTTAGAAGGCTGTGTTTGAACAAGGGTTGTTTGCCCTGCAAGGATAATGGACCTCTCAGACTGCCCAAATGTATCCATCCATCTATCCATGTTTTCCTTCTCTTTAGCTTTGCAGAAACATACAACATGTATGTAGGCACCCATAAATACATTTACATTGAAATGCTTGTCAGCTCTGTGTGTTAATGAATAATTCAGCAACAATGCTGGAAATCCCACTCGCACCAGGATGCTGTAGTGAATTCCAATCTGAAATAATCATGTTAACGTCGTTCCACGGTGTTTACACGTCTTAAACACATAAACATGCTTGGAATATTCCCAAATAGGTTTCTCATAATTAGTTTACTCATGCACACACACATGCACATAGTGATTGTCACCAATACCCAGTTTCTTACAGTTAGGAAATAGGTGCTGGAGGACATGTGAAATAAAGAAGATTCTTCCAGTTCATTCGTTTTACAATTTCATATCCACATTTGGTTGTTACTTGATCATTAAAATGGATGGAGAAGAAGCGACCGACAGCACACATGTCTTAATAGTTACACATAAGCAAACCCTAAATAAAAAAAAATACAATATATTATTAAGAGGATTTAAATAAAACATATATTTCTACCCCAGGAAAACTCAAGACTAAATCAAACATTATGCAGCACTAATTAGCTCAGTTAGAATACTGTATGCCCTATCAATAAGACATCAATGTAGTGGTCACATTGTTGGTATCAGCACTATAGGGTAGTTATCTGCTGGTTGTACGTTTACATTCTACTTTCTCTTCCAGTTTTTAACATCCCTCATATTCTTTCCAAATCTCTTTCTGTTAACAGCTTATGCACAGCTTTTTTGATATTGCTCCCACTGTGTGTCTGTGATAATGATAAAACACAGCATGAAGTTTCACTTTTTATTTAATCTTTGCTCTTAAATCAAAACTGCTCCGAGTAACATGCATGCATTTCCCAAGGCAGCATGGATACTGTAGTCCCCCAGATTGTCTGTCTCAGTGTGAGTCTGAGCTCTTTGCTCTCTGTCTGGGTACTAAGGGGATTGGATATGCTCTGCTAATACTATTAGTTCTGCGGCTGGGGATTACTGTCTCTAAAGGAAAGGGGAAAAGGGTGTGAAAAGTGAAATACCATTGCATTCTGAAGTGACAGATTTGCATGTTTGTACATGTCTTTGAGAGAAACAAACTTAGATTTAAAAAGGGATATTCATGCAGACACAAACAAAAACAACACCAACAAAAAATAGTCACTGGATCTAATACAAAGTGTTGTGTAAGGTGTTTTTTCATTCCATTTGGCTGCAGTTCCCCTGGGATTTGAGTTAATTAGTCGATTAAGACAGCCAGCACCTTTTAGAAACATCATTATTTGGAGCTAAAGGAGAGATGGATGCTGCGATTAGTGTTTTTTAAATAAGGACAAAGTTGAAATGTGAAGCAGAAGTAGAATTCTGATCCTCTATTATCTCAGCACATACTGTATGGCATGCTCCATTATAGTGCTTTTCCACCTCTGCAACGACTCAGTCCTCCTCTGGTCTGTGTAAGTGATATTACTGAACCCAGAGGAGATATTTGTTTTGGGTTGCAGGCAAACTGTACAGCGTGTACGATGCTTGAGATTAATACAGAAGGACAATAAAAACATCCTAACCTAAGATAAGGTACAATATCCCAAAAAGAATATCCGACCCTGAAAGGAAGACAGAAGGTCAGCATCTTGTCAGAAGTCTGAGCTAAAGGTTTCTTTACACAGTATATCGCGTCTGTAACGCAGCGTCCACACGGCGGTGTGCGTTGAAGCTTGCCTGAAACTCGACCAACAACCGATCACATGAATCTCCCGCCCGGACACACAAGCACGCGGTTTGATTGGCTAGAGCTTGTACTGGCATATGATTTGATTGGCTGACGCTTCCGCCGAAGCTTCAAAAGTTGAACATTGCTCAACCTCTGAAGCGAGCAACCCGAGCAAAGCGAAGCAACGCTCCCACAATGCAGTTCGGCAAAGCGTGACGTCAACCCATTCAAAGTGAATGGGCAGAAGCGTTGAAGCTTCAACGCACGCCGCCGTGTGGACGGGCGGCCCGGACACACCAAGCCGATTTGGGCCGTCGGTGGGTGTCAGGCCGACGATGAGCGTCGACACGCCCTACTCAGATTGGTGTGTCCCGCGCCGTTGTGTCTTTTCAGCCGTGCCGACGCCTTTTCGGCCGAAAACCCGCAGATTCAGAATGTTTCACACATCTTTCACACCAAGTACTTTGCNGAATCGAGTATTCAACTAAGCCATGTAATAAAGGTAGTGAGACATGAGTCTGAGTCTCATTACTGTAAACAATTGTAAACATCACATTTTTTTTGTTTAAGTTCAGGAAAAGATTGTGGTTTGGTTCACAATAAATGCTAAAGTGGTTTTACTTTATTATGGAAATATGTACTTTTCGGTTAAAATGACAGGAAAAGCTACGTGACATTGATTGATTGATTTTTTTAACTTCCTGGTTCACCATTAAGGCCCGGACACACCAAGCCGATTTTGGCCGTCGATGGGTGTCAGGCCGACGATGAGCGTCGACACGCCCTACTCAGATCGGTGTGTCCCGCACCGTTGTGTCTTTTCAGCCGTGCCGACACCTTTTCGGCCGAAAACCCACCGATTCAACATGTCGAAACGGTGGGCAGTCGGCCAAAGGCTGTCAGCAAAATAAATCACTCTGATTGGCTCTTCAGCTTAGCGAATCAGTGCATGAGAAGCGAAACGGAAGTGAGGGACCCAAACAAACTATTAAGAAGACACATCTGAGATTTAATTTAACTCCAGCTCTCGACACAGGNCAGGTTGGGGAAAGCCCCGTGAGCCTCTCGCTGTAGAGGGAAAACACGCTATTTGTTGTTTGTTTATATCACGCAGTCTGTTCTTCTTCTCTCGGTTATCACGCAGTCTGTTCTTCTTCTCTCGGTGTATCACGCAGTC
>NW_011339763.1:0-1673 GCF_000735185.1 Notothenia coriiceps | reverse complement strand
AATGTGTGTTTGGTGGCGTGATCATTATTATTTAGAGTCATTGCGTGCCTATTGATTTGAACACGATCCGTGTATCCATCATTTCCTGGTCTTCTCTAAAGAAGAGGGACCAATGGAAACGTTGTCATGTTGCCGTTGTTCAGCATGGAAACATTCATTAGCTAACAATGACATTATTGTTCTATTAATATAAAGGGAGGTCAGGTACTCTTTAAAACAGCTGCTAGTTATGGGTACTTTTTACTGAAGTACATTTCAAAGCCTCTTTACTTTGACTTGAGTAAAGAAGTTTAGTCAGTACTTCTACTTTCACCAGAGTATTTTTAAACACGAGTATCTGTACTCCTACTTGAGTAAAGGATGTGTGTACTGCAGCCATCTCTGAGTGTGTCAAATTGACATACATACCAGTTTGTATTTGTTTAAATGCTCAATCCCTCACATTATGTGGTTCAAAACCTATCCCAGTTTTGATTAGAAATGATACTTAGCATAATTGTATTATTTAATGGTGGGGATTATATGCTTTTAACAGATACTGCTATTCAAGCCAAGGAAGGAAAGGCGTGAGAGCGATACAACATGTTTGAGTTAGCGGCCCTCTCTTAATAAAAAATGAATTGGGTCAATAACTGACCATTTTGGCATTTCTAATTGGCCCTTAGCAACTTCTAAAAGTACAATAGAATATGGCCCACACATGAAACCTTTGCTTTTCTTATATTGAACTTCTTAAATATATCAACAAATAGGTTACATGTGTTAATAAGCTCCCTTTTCAAATACATTCAGTCAATTAAAGTTGAAAACATTTTGTACGAATCTCAGTTGATTAAAAAAATAACTTACTTCCATAACAAGCTTGAAATAATATACCCTTCGTATTTCTGATGCTTCTGCTTTCAGGAATGAGCTGCAAACTAAATAAATGAGACCCTCTGGAGAGCTTGACTTAACTTATGAGGCAACATACCTCACCTTCGTATGTTTTTCTGTATGTGGCCCTGAGTGAACAAAGTTTGGACACCCCCAATTTGTTGTATATATAGAGCCAACTTTATTGCAGCAGACTGGAGGTCACCTCATGTTTCATAATGCTGAAGTTTGTGTGTTAACTCTGCCAAGGATATCATGTATTTCTGCTCGGTTTGCTTGTCTCTGGCTGACAGCAAGATTACATTAAAAAAATACTGATCCCATTAACATGAAACTTGGAAAAAAGGTCAAGGAAGAACCGTTCAATTGTTGATCCGCTTTACAATGCAGATTTCATTTAACATTGAGAAGAACATCCATAAACATTCATCTGTTTGCTTTTTGCTAATTATGTAAGGGATAATGTGCAGCGACGCGGTCATTATGGGGAAAAGAACACCGACAGGCAGATCAGGAGCCCGACGCGAAGCAATAGCTCACGACAGGCTTTGGTATATGGTCATTCATTTATATCACAGCTAAGGGGCGTGGTTTGGCTCGACGCGAAGCTATTGCTTTTATAAAACGGTTACCAAGTGTGGCAATATGAAAGAAAAATACACACTCTAATTTAAATAGTTTTTATTAGTAAATAATGATGTTCAAAATAAAATAGTCCCTCCGTTGCCTTCTGCACAAAACATAGTGTGAGGTGGTTGCTATGCAACAACACTAACAGCAAGCGAACATATTAGACA
>NW_011339762.1:54719-55269 GCF_000735185.1 Notothenia coriiceps | reverse complement strand
GCTGCATTTAAAAATAAAATAGGAGAAAATAAATAAAATAACTTTCAAAAAAACTCAGGTTAAGTACATTGTCAGAATAAGTGAGAAATGAATGTAACTTCTATGCTATCATACTGAATAAATATTTACTGTGAATGTATGCAAAAATGTATGGCATATGGCTGTCTAACAGAAGTTAAATCCATTTCTCATTTATTCTGACAATGTACTTAACCCCAAATAAAAGAACCCCATAAAAAGAGTTGTTAAATAATAGTGAAGTCACGTTGTAATAACAATAACTCATCTCTCTCTCGTTTTATTTTTCAGCTTTGCCAAAAGCCACTGTGTCAAGAGTCCTTCCTGGGTTGCCGTCTGGAGTTCTCCAATATGGCGGACCATCTCGCACATGCGCAGTACAGATCGGGAAGGGGGACGGATCGGGTAGTGACAGTGATAACATGATAACGCCACAATAAATGAATGTCCACACACTGGTGGGACAGGGAATAAGCTATGGAAGGGCTAGTTTGGGTTTTACTTGTGGACCCTTTAAGATTACAATTCTAAA
>NW_011339762.1:17784-54674 GCF_000735185.1 Notothenia coriiceps | reverse complement strand
CCAGATTGTTTTCAGGAGAAGGAAAATTCCTTTCATGACGGATTATAGTTGAACAATGGACATATTTCTGTGGACAAGTGGTCTTAGTTAGTTAGTCTAAGGTTGGAGGAGAGGTGGTACCCGTTTTTTACTGGTTTCTAGACAGATTACCGGAGTCCCGTTCTAACATCTGGACGTGCTCCGACCCCAACCAGATGTTCTGGTAGTCTTACTCGTCGAAACCACTTTTCCTCTGTTGACAACCACGCTAATAAGCACTTATCTTTCTTTCTTTTTACTCGTAGGTTAACGGGGAATCCAGACCCGAAGGTGTGTTCTAGTAGTTAATGTTTTTCCTTTTTATCAAATTTTTACTTATCACGTTATCTAGATATACGTTCAAAATAACCTTACTATATAATGTCTTTATTTATTTATTAATGATCGTCGTCTACTTACAAGTACCTACGACAAAGTCGTAAGTCCCAAATTCGTCAGAATAAACGGACACCTACTTGACAGAGACTTAGACCACTAAAACCTCTCCTCAAAGTCTATCCTCACTCTGGGTTTTAGGAAGGACTGCTAAAAGTGGTTTGGACCTCTGTTTAAGTTTCTTCGCAGACCTGGAGACAGACAGGTTTGTTCCTCAAGAGGTGGTTCATGATTCTGTTCACAACGTTCCCCTAGTTTAGTGAATAAAGGGTGTAATTTTACGTCATAAATAGAAAAATAATTAACAAAGAAAAAACTATAAGAATAAGAGTGACAATTTTATTTGAATGGTAATGGTAATATCTTGACAAGTAAAAATAACATTCACCCGTTTGAATGTTATAGAAATTCCCTAGTTATGAATATAGGAAGTTACATAGAGTTGTTGATAACCTTACCTAACCTAACCTTACAACCATGTCGGTAAGTACTAGGGGACTCCTACTTAGGATGACTGAAACCACTTGGAGACTGACAATGACATCACGGGGTCGTAACACCCAAATTTAACCACCATGTCTTCACTGTATAGAACTTGGTTTTTCGTTATTGGAAAAGAAATGGTTTCTAATAAAAGTTCTAGAGATCTCTCCTTACGTAAAATTCTTGAAACCACTAGGAGACTGAAGAAGGAGATCGCGGGGTACTACAAATTAAGATAATAACTTTATAGCACTGTTGATAACCTACACTTAACCACGGGCTGTTAAGTATCAAGGTTCCATTTAATTGACAGTGGTAAACTAGATCAGGTTATAATAAGTAAATTATAAGTTTAATGGTTTATAATCAAATCATGATAATCCGTTTACTATCCGTTTAAGCTTGGTTATGGACGATAATAGTCGTAGACTCGGTTTCATGTCGGATTGAATCGACGTATCGTACTGATATCGAGTATTGCCAGCAGGTGTACTTCTTAATACTGAATTTCGATATTTACATGTGTTAAATTGATAATAAATCCGTTTTTATAAACCAACATTAAAGTGATGACAACATACTCACATATAAAGTAGAGCAGCTTGGGAAAAAATTCATAACGATTTTACTTTTGTACCACATTCGAAATGGTTACATATCTAGTATAATAGCATCACTGAAAAACGACGATATCAAGTTGATTATAGATAATTTTGTCCAAAAAAATAGTTCGACTTTTTTTTACGACTTCAGAGTTTATTACATAAAAGTCGATGTACGAATAATAAACGGATCCGTTTGTTGAAAACGCAGACTGGATAAACGTACTTCTGCCTACTTGTCGATTGACTTTCTTAAATACACTTTGTGTTAGTCAACATTGTAGGTCAACGTCAGTCCTCGTTTGTTGCACCTGCATCCAAGACGACGACTAAGGTACTCGTCGACGTACCGTTCACAAAATAAATAAACCTATAGAAAAAAAGTACTAACTAATAAAGTACACTGGACTCCCCCACTCCCTCTATTTATTGATCTCCTTCTGTAAAGACTTATATAAAACCCTGTTAATGACCAAAACGTGGAAAATAAACAAACTTTTCCATGAACCTAATTTTTGAGATTACTTCACGTCGACTTTCGATGTATAAAGTGACACTTAACAAACTTCAATCTTCAAGTTTTGCATAAATATACTTATTACTGCGCGGTATAATATCATTTTACACTAAAGTTTTCAGTGCAATAATCCGGATTTACTTACAGACAAAGAGATTCCCGACCGCGACAGAGGAGTGTAACGGACTGCCAGTCAGGTAAAAACAAATACTTCGTTTTCTGGTACGGACTTCGGGTCTCTATGACGTCTCTCTTGTGGTGGTCTGGACCGGTGACATCTGTCGTACCTCCAACACCTCGGAGGACTTGTTGTACCGTCCGGGTTATGTTTGTTCACTCAGTGAAAAGAGGGACAGAAAACTAAGTTTACTTAATGTAAAGAAATTCCAGTTAAATTTTTCCTCTCTAATAATGTCTTTCGATTTGGACAAAATTTCGGATACCTTGGACTCATAATTTGCTCAACTTTTACAAGAAATTCGGTTCGATATCGTAGTTTGGACATTATTTCACCTTCTCCAAGTCTTCATTGTTCCGACATTTACTTACAACTGAACTCCCCTAAGGAAATCAGTGGTGCATGGGTTCCGACCAGAGTACTTCCGTTTTTTTTGGAAAGAGAATAATTTGTATGGTAAAGAAGTTCGTCGTCGAAATTTTCGAAGTTGTCCTACATTATTAAATATTGTTAAAGAACCGGAAAGCAGTTCGGACCTATCCCGTACGTGGCTACAAGTCCTGCGGACCTCAACCGCTACAGTCTGAGGTTCGAAATGCCTGGCCCCCTACTCTACCCTCAAAGTCTGCCTACCCCCCCATTAGTTGGTCTGTTGTCCGTGTTACTTGTGACGTGTTACAAAATAAAGACTATCTGTACGTACTAATTAAAAACACTATTGGGGTAGATACGCCAGACGAAATTACAGTGTCCATTCTTATATTTGAATTTTAATAATTGTGTAAAGTTTAGTATAGAATTCGAAGACTTTAATGTTACGTAACCAGAAATAGGATTGATCGCCAAGTTTGGAAAAAGAAACACTGAAAAATAGAAAACAATCGTCAAGGTGATTTTTGTAAAGGGAAAAGTGATTTGAAGAGTGTACCAAATAAATTTTCTATTGCAGTTTCCTTTACTACATTATGTTAAAGAACGTTTGAACAAAGTCTTAACCAGGGACGTGCACAGGTACGGGCTAATGTTGCCCGGGCAACGGCCCGTTTGCCATTTTTGTCTGATCTGCCCCTCTGGAGAGAGCGAGAGTTTTTTTTGTTTTCTACTATGGCCGAATCAACATGATAAGCCCACAATTAGTATTGTAGCGTCTCACTGCGATAAAAACACAACTTGTCAGCGTTGTCATCTGCCCCCAGTCACGTGACTTTGTTTACAATCTGACAGCTGGAAGCAAAGGAAAGCCCTCCGAGTCCGGCCTCATATGGCTATGGTGATCACACCAAAATGCCTGCCTGGCGTTAGAGTATAGGGGACACACCAGGGGACTTTACTTCCTCTTGACACCGTCGGTTATTTACAAAAAACACACCTAAATATACTTGTTATTGTGCTTTTGTCTTTCTGTGTCTTTTCATCTGTAAACTCCCTCAACGGGGCCGCTCACTCTCTTTTCTTGATTGCCTTCTCACGGGTGAACAGTTAAATGTCCCGCTTTATTGTAGGATTTCTGCCATGTCTCCACTTTAGTTTAACCATCTCTGTTATGAAGTTATGGAATTCTAAATACATAAGTAATTAATTACCTCACTGTTACTGCGCTCATAAAGAATGATAAGAATAATGCGTATTGAACTGGTTTAATTAATTAGTGAGTTTATTTAAGGTAATTTGTTAGAAGCCCCAATTTATCAGTAGCCTATGTCTGCCCAGCAGTTACAATGGTCAAACTACATTAAAACAGAATTGTCCCCATTTTTCTTTAATAGTTACTAACATTAGATATTTTAATGAGATATGGACCGCAAAACAAAACATTTGCCTGAATAACGAATTTAGCAGTTGTTCATGAAAGTCAATGAGTGTCACTTCCAATGATAGGGTTGTGTTTTTATTACATTACATTAAATGTCATTTGTTAGACGCTTTTATCCAAAGAGACTTACATACTCAATACTGTGGACAATCCCCAGAGGAGCAATTTGGGGTGAAGTGTCTTGCCCAGGGACACAACGACATGCTGACTGCAGTGGGACTCAAATTTGCTACCCCCTGGTTCGAAGTCCAGCACACTACCCACTGAGCCACAGCCACCCCATTTTATTGTATGAACCTTTTACATTAAAAACAAGGGGGGAGGCCCTTTTTCCAGTTTAGAGCAATAGCCCCTCCAAATGTCTGTGCACGTCCCTGCTTGTACTGTATTGCATGCCTTAGTGTGCCGGCTCTGACAGCTGATGGAAACACAGGAAGTGACATCAGCGGTCTGGGTGAGGCCACAGGATCTCAGCAGCAGGGCAGGGCAGTTCACCAACAGGTTACTTTAAAAGGTTCAGAAATTAGTATAAATATTTAGCAGAATGAATATGATGGGGAGTAGACAGCCAAGCCAACTGAGGACCTGGGTACAGACGAACAGAATAGACCCTACAGCAGGGGTGGGGAACCTTTTTCCTCCCAAGGGCCACTTCAATTTGTACAACATTCTCCGAACAAATTATTGAACTCAACCTATGCTTAAAAAAAAAAATCACAGCCCATTCATTTCGCCTTTCTTTCATGCTGTGCAAAGAAAAAACAACCTCTTAATCCAGATCTCTTACCATGACTCGCGCATGCATGCACGTGCACGGTTGTGGCATGACCAACAAAACAGAAAGATATGGACACAAGATGTGCAAATGTATTTAGTTTCCTATCCATGTGAACATGATTTAAGTGGGGGTGGACCTAACATCCTCTAGGGGGGTCCGGGGGCATGCTCCCCCGGTAAGATTTGTTTTTAAATGTTGAAGTTAAAAGTATCAATCTGGTGCACTTTGAGAGCAAAATTAAGAGATCTATGGATACATCTCTCAACACCCATAGCCTATGGAACAGAACTGTACGCAGATTTTCTTTTTCTTTATGGATATTTTACAAATCACTCCCCTTTTAAACTGTTTTCTTGTTTAATAATAACAACTTTTTTTTTACTGTCATATAGTATTATTATATACCTGTTTTTCCTTTATTCTCTTATTTTTTTTAGAACTATAATGATCATATCAAGATGTGCCTTTACCTCACTGGTTGTAGAAAAAGCTTGTTATATTCGTTAGCATAGCTATCTAACCAGATGCTAATAACAACAAAGTTATTGACTGTATGATCAGTATGACAGATGAACAGATCGCCACTGGGCTTACAACTAAAGACCATAGCTAAAGACACCGAAAAACTGCGGCATGTACAGCTCCTTCTGCGTATTGCAATTTTTGAAGTGCCGGAGCGGCGTTCCAATGCTCTCCGTCAGCACTACACCCCTGTCAGACGAGACTACCACCTGATGATACGTTAGGCTCGTGTTGTGTTCAAGGACCCTGGCCGTGGCCAGGAAAAACAGGCATTTGCTTGTTTAATTATTTTGCGGTCTAGATTTCTTTATTTTATTTTTTTTGCGTGTGTTTATAAATTACCTCGAGGGCCGTATCAAATGGTCTCGCGGACCGTATACGGCCCGGAGGCCGGAGGTTCCCCACCCCTGCGCAAGACAGACCTACTTCATACTTTAAGTGTGCTTAGCCACTTTTTTTTAATGTTTTTTAAAACAGTTTTTTTTTAATAGTCTTTCTGAGTCTTTTTGTGTCACTTTTAGATCTCTCAAATATAAAATAAAGCCACATAGTGATATGTAGTGCTTCAGTGGTCCAGCAGGCGGAGACAGAGAACAACAAGACCCGCCCTCTCATAGGCAGCATGACGTCATGGGGCCTTTTCCAGGAAGTAGAAAAACGTCAACAATCTGGCCAGGGCGAAGTGTCAGTGTAGCCTAGCAGTGAGGTAGCTAAGCTTGCTTCTCTCGGGTGTTTCGTAGATTTTCTTTATTTTTTTTATATAATTAGTGTAAGTGTAGCGCTCAGACATGTCGTTGTTTGCTAAGATGTTTGGAGGAGGTGGAGGAAAAGGAGGAAAGGGACCGAGCCCACAGGAGGCGATCCAGAAACTCCGAGAGACGGAGGAGATGCTAACGAAAAAACAGGAATTTCTAGAGAAAAAGATCGAACAGGAACTGCAAATTGCGAAGAAAAACGGCACGAAAAACAAAAGAGGTAAAATACCGGGACGTATTTTGTGGTCATGTATACCCCCTTATTATTAAATAACCTGTTCCACAACGCTAAGCTAAATGTTAGCACGTTAGCTAAGTTGGCTAACTTTGCCCAGCTGTCAGAAGTGTTGGCAGCCTCACCCACCGATAGTATCACCGAGATACCAGGGTGTTTGTTTTGCATTGTCTGTGAGAGTTGATTATATCGTGATTGTTTATCTTTACTACTTATCACTGAGCAAATGCTAGCTTAATATGTTTCCCTGTGGTGGTCATTGTGTCGCCTCATTGATCAGTGGCCATTTAAAGATCATAAAGGTGTGGCTAAAGCGCTACAGTTAACTGTTAGATATACTGCTGCAGAGACACTGGAAATATAGATAATGTCTCAGAGGGACAGGATAAGAGTTGTGCATCAGAGTTGCACATGCTAAAGGACATGATGTCACTGTCAGAGAGGTGGGCGTGTTTGCACCTTGGTCAGAAACCACAGACCTGCTGCAGCTCTGACATAATGTTAGAGAAGACAGAAACTAAATACAGAGTACCATAAACTTAAGTTATCCATAACTATTAATGATGGAAATGTGTGAACAAGAGTATCACCATAACCCCATACCTTTTTTTTTACTGCATATGTAGTACAGTAACACGATTCTCCATGTTATATATTTTCATGAAAAACAAAATAGATGGAAGAACAGATTAAAAGAATATATATGAAGAGATCATGTTTGTTTCTCTATGTTAGGCTAAACTAAATGTCAAATAGAGTCAGGAAGTCAAACTGATATGTCGATACTGTAAACGGTTTGACATTTTGGTTAGTTACCAAAAAATGTGGGATACACCCTAACAGCTCAGTAGTGTATCATGTGGAAGTGTGGGCAGTAGTTCTGAAGACACTACTGCCTTAAAGTGTTGGTTAAGGGCAAGACAAATCAAATGCAATCATCTTCTGGGGAGGACAAAAACAAAACAAATCTCATGCCAATCTGGACAATCGTTGTTAAGATATGTTGTGTGCTGGAGATTCCACACTTAATCCCCTTCTGGTAAGAAATGAACAGATCTACAAGGTTAAACCAAAGTTGTGTTCATTAATGAATAATTCAACCATTTAACAGAATCAATCTATTTCCAGCTAGAAGGCCAGATAACCCTGCACCAATGTGTGCTAAAGAAATCTGACCCTGGAGCAAACAATACAATGGTGGCACCCAATGCCTGTCGAATGGTAGAGAACATTAGGTTGCCATTTTTGTGTATTAAAGGTGTGAAAAAGCCTCCGAGTGGCACCCGTAGTGAGCCACGCAAAATCATGTTTGCATGGAACTGAATGACACTTATATGACACATTTCCATGATATGTTGCTTTTGATTAAAGTGTTGGAAAAGATGAAAACTCTTGGGACAGGCTGACCAACAGGAAGAATAATGTCATCACATATGGAGTAAAACATATCATTTGTTATTGCCATGATAGTTTATGCATTTATATTGCCCTGCTTGATCCATTTAGTAAATAATCTGTGGAGGTTAAAGAATAAGTTGTAGACCCCTTGGTGGTACACTAAAAGAAAAACAAATGTTATCTTGTATTTGTATTGTATGCTTTGTGTACATTGACCTTAGCCTAACTATTTCCTCCTTTAGCTCCACAAAAGTTGACAGAATGAGTCAGCCCTGTACGACAATGTCTGATAGTTTCACTACCGCAGGTGTGTTAGTGTTGTGATCATGTGACCACTGAGGCTGATTCATGTTTTACCCCTTTTTCCATCTCGTCATCCAAGTGCCTGTCACAAGCTATAACTGAGTGTCCTTCTTATTATCATGGTAGTGTATGGTTTATTTATGATTCCACTCAATGGTGGATCACTGTCATTTCCCAGAGCACAAGTATATTGTCTCACACTCCTAATGTTAAACGACAAAACCCCATGACTTCACAGTTTTACTTCACGGTTATTGAATGTCATTTCCAAGCAGCCAGTCTATTTTTGTGACCATCTTTTCATGTTCCCCTACTGTGTTTTGTGTCCTCAGCGGCTCTGCAGGCTTTGAAAAGAAAGAAGCGATATGAGAAGCAGCTCGCCCAGATCGACGGCACGCTGTCGACCATCGAGTTCCAGAGAGAGGCTCTGGAGAACGCCAACACCAACACTGAAGTGCTCAAGAACATGGGCTTCGCCGCCAAGGCCATGAAGTCTGCCCATGAAAACATGTAAGAGCAAAAATCCAGTAATGTGAAGTGGAGCCTGTATACACAAATCTTGTATTTGTAGCCCGCTGCTTCTAAATTGACTTTCAGGTAAAATAAGGTCTGTGTGTTTTAAATCAATAGAAGGATTAGGAGCAAAATGCTTCAATTCTAAAAAAACTCAGAGGATTTGACCCGTTTGCAGTAATACCTCCTAATCCAAGCCCATCAGCATCTATTATGTAATCAGTGGCAGGCCTAAGAGTCACATGAAGAATATTCAGTTCAATTCAAGGCTTTATTGTCATTTGCACATTAGCTACAGTGTAGACTTAGGGCACAGGCTCCTCCAACAGTGCAACATATAGGACATAGAACAAATAAAACAGATAAAATAGTGCAATAAGAGTCTATATACAAGTGAATGGAATATGATATATTAGATAAATAAGCTGCAAGATGCAGACAGATGAATGTTTATGGATGTTCTTTAAAAAGTTCAGGTGTTTAATAGTCTTATGGCCTGTGGGATGAAACTGTCCCTGAGTCTGGTGGTTTTATATATACAGTGAAGAAAAGCACTCGTACACGTTTACTCAATAATGGTGGGGGTAAATAATGCTTGTAATCGTGCGTTCTGTTTCACTCAAATACGAATCATCTTGTTTGTTGTTTCAGGGACATTGACAAGGTGGACGACCTGATGCAGGACATCACAGAGCAGCAGGAGCTCGCCCAGGAGATCTCCGACGCCATCTCTAAACCTGTCGGCTTTGGAGAGGAGTTTGACGAGGTGAGCGACCGTATCCATATTTTAGATTTGTGGGGAGGTCATGTTTGTCTTGTATTTCATCTTTGAGACAGAAGACTGTTGTTTTGAGAGCCACAAGGTTATACCGTTTGTGGACCTTTGCATTTCTTGAGTCATTACTCAGGCATTAAGGCTGCCATATTTTTGTATGGCCTTATTCATAGACCAACTTCACCATAAATGATGGTATTCACCCATTCAGGGACATATGGCAGAAAGAAACGCTCTTCCTCAAATCCAGCCAACTGACTTTGAGTACTTTAAAAAACTCAGCGAGATGTTTTACTCATTATATCACCAAAAGTCCCTTTTTACATGTAATCTACATTGTTTTACTAAGGTCAATCTCTTTGGGGTTTCTGTTCTGCATGAATTTGTCTCGTAAATATCCTCATCTGAAAAGTTTCTGCTGTGTTTGTCAGGACGAGCTGCTGGCGGAGCTGGACGAGCTGGAGCAGGAGGAGCTGGACAAAAACCTGCTGGAGATCGGGGGTCCGGAGAACGCCCCCCTCCCCAACGTGCCTTCTTCTTCATTACCTTCCAGACCTGGTAAGAGCCTTTTTGGAAAACGGATTCATCAACTCTAACTGTGGCTGTCAGGCTTCAAACGAGAGGTTGTGGGTTTGATCACTGCAGTGAACAGGTTAATGTACTGTGTCCTTGGGCAAGATGACTTGTGAATGTGAAGCGCTTTGAGGGCTCGTAAAGACGGGATAAAGCGCTATATAAATACAGTCCATTTACAACTTGACGGAGCCTACTGCAGCTTCTTTCTTCTTTTAGATTTAGGAATAGTTAAAGACTCTGGCAGTGAATTAGATGAGGCTGATATGGGAGTAATGTGCCCTGCGTAGTTGCCAGGTAACCAGTAGAGAAGTTATTGGTCAAGGCCAAAATAAATAGTCACACCAAACATAACACCACCCCTTACATTCGAAACAGACTTAAAACATTTGTATGGATTCAAGAAAGGATATATAGGAATGATGAATGAGATGTGCTGGTATATTACTGCTGGGCAGAACCACAGCAGCTGTTTCCTTATGCTAAGATAAGCTGCTGCTTTAAATTTATTTCATTTCATATATTCCATTTTGGGAAATGACTACATCCATGTTTTTCTAATTGGAAACAATCCAAGTGTATGTATGTGTGTGTCTCGCTCAAATACATCTCCAAATCCCCACACACAACATGGTTCTTACATGCCGTCCCTTGCCATAAGATAAGATGAGATGTACTTTATTGATCCCAATTTGGGAAATGTTGGTGTTGAAATTCCAATTGACAGTAAACTAAATATAAAGCAGGATATTATATATACATAAGGTTTGTAAGGAATGGAATATTACATTTACCGTAATTTTCGGACTATAAGGCGCACCTGAATATAAGCCGCAGCAGCGGCATACCACTCTCGGTTCCACTTTTACTTTTGCGCGCTACCTGTCTCACTCTTTTCCGGCCTCCAGTTTTTCCTGCTGGAACCCGCCGCTTAAAGGTGGGGGTCCGCGGACCGGCCATAGAGCCCATAGAGTTAAAGGTGTTGGCCGTTAGCTGTAAAAATCCATAGATTAGCCGCACCGTTATATAAGCCGCAGCGTCGAAAAATAGGGAAAAAGGCGTGGCTTATAGTCCGAAAATTACGGTAAATGTAAGATGTACAGTGTGAGTTAAGTCCAGTTATCCAAGAGAAGCTATGGAGTTCTCTGCCATCCACATTATCAGACACGATAGTCTACTTTTGGAAACATTCATTTAACAACCAATTACCTGCTTATGGACCAATAATATATCGGCCCCCGGTGTATCCTGCATCCCTCTTCATGAGCAGCTAAAAAAACAGATACCATTTTATTCCATATCTCTAACAACTGTTTTGTCTTTACCCCCGAAGCCAAGAAAGAGGAGGACGAAGACGACATGGAGGACCTGCAGCGCTGGGCGATGGAAGCCATGTGAGCGCAGCGCTGCTTCATCATACCTGCATCAGAGAGGGACGAGAGGGAGCCAGAGGAAATGAATGGACTGATAGGATGTTGTGTATGAGTATATTTTTGTGTGTCTGAGAAGAGCTGACTTTATGTAACACTAAAAAAAAAGCAACAATGCTGTAAACTTTGTTTTCCTGTCCCGTTCACAATACAGAGACCCCTGAGTATCAGGGGCTTTTATATCCAGGCTCTATCCCTGTCCTTTAGGAAAGTCACCTAATATTTTTACCCTCAATTTTAACTCAAGCCTAGCTCCTAACGGTCATTGTACTGGGCAGGGCTACTCGGCGCCCACAGAGTTCATACTGAAGTGTACTAGGATGAGCGATGTGGTACGAAGAAGGCGTTGTTATCAGATTAGTGTTACAGGCTGTGTGGCGACGCTAACCTCACTGTATGACGGGAATGTTCACGGAAATGTAATCCTCAAAGAGCTGTTTCCGACTCACATATTTACCTGTGTTTGTGGCGTTAAACTGGCTGGATGTTTTTTTGTTTTATTTCTCCCTACTTGACAAAAATAACAGTCCTTATCTCTCTGTTCTTTGTTAATGCTGTTGAAAGTAGGAGAAAAGCTGAGCATGAGCTGGGGGAAGAAGCTATGAGCTGTGTGTTTGCCAGAATATCAATCTCTTCTTTTGTTTCAGGCTGCGTGCTTTGTCTCTTTTATACCCTGCACTTGTCTCTTTTATCCCCTCCTCTTTGCCTCCCGTCGCCATGTCAGCGGCTTCTCCCTCCATCAAAGGCGTTCACACCAGTGGTTCTTGTTATTTGGTGTAAATATCCCAAATGTGTCTCTTTTTATATACTGTATTTCTGCCGTCAATGAGAGGTTCAGTCGAGGTTGCGTGAAGCATGCAGCAATTTGGGAATCACGATACAGATCACTACGCACGGCTAGGAGGGAAGAACACAACACTTTCATCAGGCTCTGTCTGTCTCCGGCCTTTCCATAAGGGTTTCTGTTTCAAATTGTATAATGTTGAAATAATAATAATAAACTATTGTCACATCTTATTAACTGCATCTTGAAGGAGATGGTGCTCTATAAAAGATTAGATTATAGTCAATCTACAACATTTTGGAGTTTAAAGAGTTGATTCCTTTAGTTTTTCAAGTCATGATGTACATTTTTTACATAGAAAAAAATAACAACACAAGGAACAATGGACAAGCATGTTTGCATTTCTATGTTTTATTTATCCAGATGAGAATATTATTTGCAAAATCATTAAAGGTTTTCAATTCTTTTATTGTGGTTTTGTCATTCATGTTAATAGTTCAGAACATCTACTGTCAAAGAAAAGCACAAGATGCTCACATTTGGGAAGCTGGAACTCGCACATGTCGCGTTTTAAAAGCTTTGAGTTATTACATTTCCACTTGTGGATAATAGATTTTGATCAAATATAAGGATTAGGTTTATCATATAATATTCAAATTGAACACAAAGTGATATCAAGGTCAAGATTATCAATAATAAATACACTGAAGTCAAGTCCTTCCATAGCCTTCATTATATTATGGGTACATTGCCAAAACCAATTAGGAAGTGTTCCTGGAAGTGCATAACACATTTAACAATTTACCAGAGTTGTGAAGTAATTGAGTACATTTACTCTATTACTGTACTTAAGTACAATTTTAAACATTCAATTTATGCTACTTTGTACTTCTAGTTCACTACAATTCAGAGGTAAATAGTGTACTATTACTCCATTACATTTATTTTGTACCTTTTATTTAATATAATCAAGTCTTGAATCAGACTTTAGTTCCACCTGGAGTAAATTCACAAGCTACCCTGCAGTATACAAAGTCATTCAAACTAGCTGCACCTTTACCAGCTTTGATAACACTTAATGCAACAATAATTATAATCAAAACATATAATATATATTATTCTGAAATGGACCAATCTACATAATGAGTACTTTTGGTACTTTAAGTATACTTTGATCCTCATATTTGTGTACTTTTACTTGAGAAATATTTTGAATGCAGGAAGTGTACTTTTAACAGAGTATTCCTACACTCTGGTACTTCTACTTTTACTAAAGTACAATATCTGAGTACTTCTCCCACCTCTGCAATTTACAATGATTTCCTTTCTCAACAGTACAATATAATTATAGGAAGGGTATTATCCATGTATAATGAAAGTTTAGGTCTTAAAAGAGACGTGCCTTATTGTATTAGTCAATAAATAGTAATAGGGTAGAATAAATGCAAATCATTTTCCAATTAAGGACAAAAACTATAATTTAGCAAGAGTTACTAAAAAAACAGACCTTTTCACATTTATTCAGGCAAGCATGTTGAATATATATGCAGGGGGTCGAAGCATTGAAAGAGATAATAAATCAGCTAACATACAGTAGGCCTATGTTATAAAAGGTGCATAGATTCAAGGTTTCCTTTCTTTGTGCAGAACAAAACAGATCAGAAGTGCACGTTTATGTCCTTATTTTATCTTCAAAGATCTTAGAACCATAAAAACATCCTTTAACCTTATTTATTATCAGATATGTATCAGATAGACTTTTCTAGCCTTTCTGCAGCAGTTTAATTGTTGTTCTTGAACACCCACAAGGAAGGCGACGTCGCAAATTGATTACGTCAGGATCAGCCGACTCCACGCCTGCGTACT
Source organism: Notothenia coriiceps (assembly GCF_000735185.1). NCBI lineage: Eukaryota > Metazoa > Chordata > Actinopteri > Perciformes > Nototheniidae > Notothenia > Notothenia coriiceps. Next base: position 40,735 of record NW_011339762.1, on the reverse strand, counting down.
GCTGATCTAACGCTGATGCAAGAATTTTTTAGCGCAGCATTGTGGGACTGATCGAGGGACCAAAAGTAGCCAGATTTGAGTCATTTTACAGCCCGCAAACATGTCAGGAGACGAGGTAAATCATCTCGGGTTGTTCGCTGTGTGGTCTGTGTTAATGTGTATGTTTATTTGGTGAAATAATGGTAATTATCGCGTTAGATGGGTGTAGAGATGACTTTGGGCCTCGGCTGGCTGCTCCTCCCTGCTCGCCGCACCAGACCTCACATGGCTGCGGCTCATTCAGGCAGCCCGGCCTGCCTGAATGAGAAGCTAGCATCCAGTACATCGCTGCATCACGTTCTTTCTCATCGAGATTATTAATAATTATTCCCGTGGTTTAGAATTCCGCCGTGTCACAGCTGTTCGTTAACTCCTATTATACGGTCGATGTTAGCTAGCTAGCTAGCGTTAGCTGGCCGGTTACCTAGCTAACGGTCGGTGTTCTCTACCAGAAACAATAGCTGCTGTTACCGAGTTGTAACGGTGGTTCTGTTTATTTGCTATGGACAGTTAACACCGACACAGCTAAACTGTCATGTTTATAGTTGTCAACATTATATAAAGGAAATATCACGAAATTATTTTATTTGACATTATTTTAATGAGCTGTATAGAGTCACTCAATGTACCCATGCTATCCCTATGTTTTGATACAAACCAACATCGTACACATATTGTAAGATAGATATATAGAAATATACTTTATGTATCCCATGTTGGGAAATTGTCACACCAGCATTTCTGACAGTCATTGTGCAAGTTTTACAACATTTCTTAAAAATAAAATACAATAAAGCTAACATTGAAAGCAAATATAAACATATTCACAGTAGAAAATACATATATTCAGAAGACTATCTAAGAATACACACTATAAAATATACATAATAATTCAGAATACTCTCAAGTACCAATCTACCTAACTCTACCTAACTATGGTAAGGACCATTTTTACTGTTGCTGAAAAGAAATAAAGGGACATGGACGTTTCAATGCAGTTTGAATGATTTAAAAGTGGCCCAGCTACTGTGGAGTATTCAACATCTAAAAAAAATAATTAAATGAAAAACTATTAGACAATAAGCGGTATGTAAAGGATTCGACCTGTAGAAACTTTCATTGCTAAAAACATTAAACCACTGTGTTTTGGTAATGTGTCATATACAGATCATATTTAACTGAGGAACATAGTCTAGTAAATTGATATAGCACAAAAACAGCAGAAGTTAATCCAAAGGGCTTTCCTGGGTTAGGGATCCGCCTCAATACAGTCAAAGACATAATTAAAGCTAAGGCAATAACAAATAATGTATTTCCAGTCATTCAGCTGTAACAGTATTTCATAAAATTGCATCAGTTTGCTGAGATAACAATTACCATTAAGACGAGGAAGAGAATCTGTCCTTCCCCTTTGGCCTCTCTTGGCATTTTTGGATGCAATTGTCCCATTACCGATAAGGATTATATTGAATCTACTCTTGAAATGATAAGCAGTCGTCCAAATGATACAACATTTAAGACATTTTAAATAAAATGTAAACAAAAGCTGTACTACATAGGTGGCAGCTAGGAAAATACGATATATGTCATCAATTAATAAAATAAACGAAACAAGCATATATACATTATATATAATATACCTTTTCTTTTCTCCTCCTTCAGATGATTTTCGATCCCAACATGACCAAAAAGAAGAAGAAGAAGAAGAAGCCCTTCATGCTGGACGAGGAAGGAGGAGAGGGCGTGGGAGGAGAAGAGGCTAAGGAGGTGGAGGCGAAGGAGGCCGAGCCAGAGACAGGAGATGACAAGGAGGTGGAATTCGAGGAAGATGAAGGCAGGAAGAAAGGTTAGAATGAGATTGAGACTCCTCACTGTGCATAATACTCACACGTGACGTGATGTCATTCAGCCACCAACACAACGTTTGTTTTGTCTTCTCCAGAGCCATCCGATGATTTGAACGACTTGAACTTCTTCAACCAGAAAAAAAAAAAGAAGAAGCCTAAGAAAGTGTTTGAAAATGAAGTCGAGGAGGGTCTTAAGGTCAGTCGCTGCTTAACCACAGCCATTTGTTTTCTTCTTTCTTCCATCACTTTCATTGTCTCTTTCTTGTCTTAACAACCTTCAAGCTGCCATTTCTCTTTGTTTCCTCACTAAATGTCCCTTCTCGTTGTTTTCCAAACCAGGAGCTGAAAATCGAAGGAGAGCAGACAGAGGTGCCCGAAGAGGACAACTTGGATCTGATGCTTCCTACCAAGAAAAAGAAACAAAAGAAAGTGGACTTTGATGAGGGAGAACTACTGGAGAAGGATGACGGTGAGAATCAGTCCACTCAGGATGTAAATTGAAGAATAAAAAAAGACACTTGTAATGATGTATTCATGTTTATGTGTTGTGTTATCAGCATTGGAGGATGACGAGGGGAAGAACAACGATGGGATCTCCTTCAGCTCCATCACAGGACCATCTTGGGCCGGCTCCGAAAGAGATTACTCTTATGATGAGGTAGGATGGATGGAAAATGTCCTACTTCCTTGTTGTGTGTGCTCAGTTGCATCAAAGACTAAAGCGAATGGGAGAAAAAAAGGATGGTATATTCATTGAGTTAGGTCATGATGAACACATTTTGTGACGTCCTGAAGTCATAATTAGGAATCGGATTGGAAATAAAAACATACATTTGCTGGGAAAATCACTCTTTAAACTCATAATTACAAACTGGTATTAGTTCAGCACACTTTGAATCATGGCAATTAGCCAAAATGCAAACAATACAGGCTTTTAAAAAAGGCATTGAAGTTATAGCCCTCGCCTTATGTACTGTCCCTGAATGATCGAAACATTATTTTGATTATCAACCAAATGGAAATAAGGTTAAAAACATCAGTATAAAGTTTTATCAGGCCATCAATGACACTCTCCTCTATCCATTTATATAGATATGTTCCCTGTTCTAAATACCTCTGGGGAAAAAAGGCAACAACTACAACCCTAAAGCAAACTCTTTGTTCATAGAAGCACAATTCTCTAACCCTCCTCTCTCTCTCTCTCAGCTCCTGAACCGAGTCTTCAACATCATGAGGGAGAAGAACCCCGACATGGTGGCCGGAGAGAAGAGGAAATTTGTGATGAAGCCTCCTCAGGTGGTCCGAGTGGGAACTAAGAAAACCTCCTTCGTCAATTTCACAGATATCTGCAAACTGTGAGTCTCAAACCTCGTACATCTCTCAAACCGTTTCCACCAGCACTGCATTTTTAAACTCACCTCTCATGTATCCTTCATCACAGGTTGCATCGTCAGCCTAAACATCTCCTTGCTTTCCTGTTAGCTGAGCTGGGAACAAGGTGAGTTTAAGTGTTTATAATAACACATTCATGAGTAAACAGCCATTTGATTATGTTTTCTATTCTAGGTGCTATCTTCACAAATAAAATGTTTCTGCGTGAATTGTTATTAATGTTTGTGTTTTTTCAATTTTTTCTGTTCACAGTGGTTCCATAGATGGAAATAACCAGCTTGTAATTAAAGGCAGATTCCAACAGAAACAGATAGAAAACGTTTTGAGAAGATATATCAGTAAGTATACATTTTACTTCGTAAAAAGCTATTCATATACCAATATCTAACTTAAATTAGTGCTTTGGTTGAACGTCTACGTTCAATGTCTGTATTCAACTTGTGCCAAATAATTTAATACAAGCAATAATTATTTTTAAAAAAAAGCATCTGTCGCCTACTAATGTCAACCTCAGTGATTGCAAATGGCAAGTATAATCTACCCAATATTTTTTTTGAACAAATTGTAACCATATAGATTAGATATAGAATAGGTTTTCACCACCATGAAATAAGTCTTTAGGAACATCCCATACAAACATTTGATAAAAGCTATGGATTTTTGATAAAATTCAGCTTGTTTTGAAAAATAAATAAGATTTTTCTTTAGCTCTCCACCATGAATCTAACAGTGTTTTAGGGGTGCAATGCAATTATTTTGAGTTCTACATCCCGTACCTCTGTACAGAGAACAGTGCTAATGTCTGTCTTTCCCCCCGCAGAGGAATATGTGACGTGTCACACCTGCCGCTCCCCAGAGACCATCCTGCAGAAGGACACTCGCCTCTATTTCCTGCAGTGTGAAACGTGCCACTCCCGCTGCTCCGTCGCCAGCATCAAGACCGGTTTCCAGGCTGTGACGGGCAAGAGGGCGCAGCTCCGTGCCAAAGCCAACTAAAGACCACCGAAGCTGGGCTCTCGGTCCCCCCCAATTCCCCTCAGAAGGGCCGAGGCTGGGGTCGGGGGCCCTCATGATTTCTCTAAAAGGACTCTCTGAATCGAACTGTGGGAGGGTTTGGCTGTTGTTGAGTTGTGTCGTGGCCTGAGAGGCGGGGAGTGAGAGTATCTAAGGCTGACGGATGGGGTTCAGGCACCACAAGCAGATGATGTGTAGCACACATTCTGTTGGATGCATTTGATTTGTTTGGCTGACGAACCCTCCAGCTCCTAGGTTGTTATTTCTGTCTCCATTTGCTGTGATTCCTGCAAGAAAACCTTGATTTTAATATGGCATCCTCATTCTTTCCTCTCCCACTTTACATACAACAGACATGACATTTTTCCAGCTAATTTAATCTACCATGAAAGGGCATAGTTTGCTCTGCTCAGTGTGGTTGTGTCACTCATGTGGTCAGGTCTTTATTCTTGAATTTCACACTGCTTAAACTCAAGGTTTTGTTCTTGTTTCTAAATCACAAACTGGCCTGTCCAGAATGTTCTGCTCCTGTTTATCAATGCTAATCAAAATGCCTGGGCTGGAGTACGTACAGGAGGATTTGTCATTGTTACTTATCTGTGCCAGGCTCCTAACAAGGATGCTGTTTTATAGCAGGAGATGACCACAAAGTCAAACAATGATAAAGGGGGTGAGCATGTTTTCACTGAAGACTTTAATAGAGAGGTTGTTTGGGGGACAGATCTAGAAATAATTCAGCGTGTTTGTGAGTGCTTTTTTGGCATTGATGAGCAATTGTGTACTTCATGGTTTTTTGCTTCTGATGTTAAGATCAAATAATTTTATCAAACATTGGAGATTTGATGTGACATGATACATTCTGTCAAGAAGAAAGCTTCCCCACTTAAAAAAAAAGCCTTTGAGTGGAAACTTAACATCAGTCTTCTCTTACAGATCTTAATTTTCAAGTGTTATTCAAGAAATGTAAGCCCAAGCTAGCCAGGATATGGAGACTTATCAACCAATGATGCTAGATACCATATTATATTGATACTGTTCTTGTTTGAGAAGAATGGATAAGAAGGTCTGGCTGGAATCATTTTAAAACCTGGTTTTTACAAAAATAAAATGTTCTACTCTCTCTCTCAATCACGGCTCTCTTTGTGCTTACACATGTTCACACATGATTTGTAATGAATTTGTTGAATATTCAATTTAAATGTAACGAGAGACTACAGCCAGTTTGCTCTTAAGTCCTTGTTTGACATTATTGCCATTTTGCTGCTACTTCTGAATCCAAAAGTCGATACTTTCAAATAATGCTTTATTTAGCTGAGACTTGTCTTACACTGTCACATCTACCAAGTGTTATTTATTTACAAAATAATATTTTATTTCTGCTGTTCCTTCTTTAGACACTGAGATTTGAGTACTTTAAAATTATATTATGACACTAAACTGGATCAGATTACACATGCAAAGCAATAAGATCATACAATTTGTATTCAACCCAAGACCAGTGCTAATTAAAGAAAGACTAGTTATTTGTCTTTCTGAAGTGTTTTTTTGGAGACAGTACTGGTTTAGGTTATATACATTTCTCCTGTTGGGTGCCTATGTGATTAATAGGAACTTTTTATTTGAGGTCGTTTTTCCATTGAAGTACACATTTCCGAGAGATTATTTAACATGTATTTGCGTAGGGAACTAAGAAATCAACAGGATGATATATAAAACAATTCAACATACATAGGCTACTACAGTACCTAGATTAAATTATACAATAAAGCAAAAAAATATTAACGAGAAACTCCAGGTCATTCATTAATGATCCCTTTTCAGTTTGAGTTTTAAAATATATGCCAGTGTAACATCATTAGTTTATGGCTCTTAATAACAAAGAGCACACAATGCAAGTTGTAGCATAACATCATTCTTATTTAAGGGCTAGTTATGACCTAAGAAAACAGATGTATACACTTCTTGTCCTCCACTATGATTGCAAATACCAGCTGTAGTTGTGGACAAACTTAACATCCAACAAATATCAGTTTTGGGGAAATTGGGCTTTTAATTTGAAATGAAATACCGGAAATCTGCCACCTTTAGCTCGAAATTGATGGGCTGGTGTGTCTTGTTGGAAGAGAAGCTAACGGTGTGTACAACAGCTGCAGCTCGAGGAGCGGAGAAGCTTGGTAACGACTAACGAGCCCTCGTGAAGAACAGTCGAGAACAGCGTCAGGAGAGACACCATGCCTCGTGTTTATATCGGGAGACTGAGCTATAATGTACGCGAAAAGGACATCCAGAGATTCTTCAGCGGATATGGAAAGCTCATGGAAATTGATTTAAAAAACGGGTGAGTTTTTTTTAAACAAAGTGTGTTAGCTAACATTTCCAAGCTAGCATTCGAGCTAACCGTTAATGTTAACGAGGCCAGTGCGGGGCAGTGCTGCTAAAGAAACGAAAACAATCATAATATCTGACGCACTGACATGTTCGCCTTAACGGCATCGTTGTTAAGTTAAAGTTATTATTTTTCTTATAATATTACGAGGAGGCGTTGTTGTTATTTCATGTTATTAACTTGCTCGTGTGACAGGTGGCGCATGGCCAACATGGCGTGTTTCTGTTTGCTACAGTTCGGAGCTAGCTAGCGCAGCTAACACTAACCAGAGAGCTGGGTGGCTTTTTACATTGTTTTGACTTGATTTTTATCATTCAAACTCTGTCTTTGCATTGTAGCTATGGGTTCGTGGAGTTTGAGGATAACCGGGACGCTGACGATGCCGTGTATGAGCTGAACGGGAAGGAGCTGTGCGGAGAGCGCGTGATCATCGAAAACGCCCGGGGACCACGGCGAGACCGGGACCGGGACCGAGACCGAGACGGCCACGGTGGGGGTTACAGGGGTGGTGGGCCCAGTAAGTGCAGTCTATTACAAGATACCCTCTCTTTGCCTTGGGACGAGTTGTCGATCTGGACTGCACAGACAGCTGTCGTGTGAATGCATAACTTTGCTAATGTATACTTGCAACATAAGCTCACACATGTTTGACTATTTCAGGAGACTCTTGATTTCCAGGTACACTGTCACGATCAGTGATCCATGGCTAAACGTTATTATGGCTCAGATTTCATGCAAACTTGAAAAGTAGCTGCAACATTATATATAGTGATACTTATTCTATTCATTTTTATAACTTATGAGGCAGTTTGCCCACATGGAAAAGTTCCTGAACTGAATTCTTATTGCTTAGAATTTATTGTGTGTGTTCGGCCTCATCCTGCTGAACAATGCTCATTTTCTACCATCAAGGGTTGGTGACCTAACGGTTTTTGCTCCTCCCCAGTGATCATTGGCCACCTTTTGATGGTCTGGGTTTCATTATTGGGTGGAACAACAATACGCAAGTCAGTGCCCTTCGAACATAGGCTTTAAAGTTGGTATTAGCTATAAGAGCTTAAACGCAAGGCTTTCTTGCCATGTGCTTTTTTTTATCATAATAATTTGGTTGAGCTATTTTTTCTTTTTGAAGGTGTGGATTTCCAAATTAGTTTGCACCACTAAAGAAAGCTAATCACAAACCTAGCTATAGTATTTTTAACTCAATGATAAGGACTAGAATCATATTTTCCTGTGAAATGTGTATTTTTAACTATTTTAATATTCAACATTAACAAAAGTCCTTGATGTTTCAATTTGAAAGAGTCCAGTTGCGGGCTGAGGCTGAGAGTCCATTGAGGCTAAAGATGACTGGCTAAGATGACTGCCTGTCCCGTTTGGCCTTGGCTTTCACCTTACAATGTGTGTGTGACCTTTGACCCCCTTGATCCTTGGCTGACCTAACCGGAAGCCATGATGACATCAGCCTTTTGCCAATAGACCAGGGGTGATGGTGAGGATTGCCATTGGTTTTTATGTTGACAGCAAACATAAGTGGAGCGGCTCAAGTAAAGAACTTCCAATCAAAAGAGATATTGTAAGTTAGAAAACCGGAAAACTAAATTTCAGACCAACATCCGGTCAAATACCTAAAGATTGGTGTACGTGTTTCTCTACACCGCTCTTTCTCAATTTGATCGAACAGTGTCCTTGACCACAGCCTATGTGGATACCTCCATTCTGTTTGTGTTACAGGGGTTGGAGGCCTTGAAAGAATATCGAGCCTGTGCATTTGTTAAAGCAGCTATAGCGTCACAGTGTGATATACCGGAGTAAGACAGGCTTTGTATTGCCGGAAACAGATGCAGTGGTGTTCTTTTCAGCAGCGAAAAACATCAAAATGCTGAACTATACAAAGAGCCCGTGATGTGACCCGTAGATCACTTATCTGAAGCTTTGTGTTTGAAAATGGGATCAGAGGGACTCTCCTTATTAAGATCAAATGTATATACCCCCTTGGACTTTAATATAGCAAGTCACTGCCATGCGTTCATTAGAAAACCCAGGCAAATAGTTCTGTGTGTCTTGCAAATTTTTCTTGGATCTAACTTTTTTCATGTGCTGTTGTTTTTAAAGGTAGCGGTTACAGCAGCCGGAGCCACACTGGAAGGGATAAGTATGGACCCCCTGTCCGTACTGAGTACCGTCTCATTGTGGAGAATTTGTCCAGCCGCTGCAGTTGGCAAGACCTCAAGGTACATGTTTTAAAATCATTGTTTTTCCTCTGTTCTGTAAATTGTCAAGTTGTTGGACCAAGAACATTTCAGGATGATCAAGTCTTACTTTGTTTTTCGTGTCATACAGGACTTCATGCGTCAGGCAGGAGAGGTGACGTATGCAGATGCCCATAAGGAACGCACGAATGAGGGTGTAATCGAGTTCCGGTCCCACTCGGACATGAAAAGGGCCATTGACAAGCTGGACGGTACAGACATTAATGGGCGCAAGATTCGCCTGGTGGCGGACCGGCAGCGCAAGCGCAGGTCTGACCCTGGCAGCCGCTCCAGGTGGGAACACTAAATAAGCTCTGTGATGCTAAACATTTTTATATTCAAACAAAACTCAAACATTTTGTAGAAGAAATTGGCTGTACTTCTTTATTTGATTTTGCAATCTCACCCTCAGGTCTCTTAGTCGCCGTCGTTCCCACAGCAGGAGCTCCAAGAGTCGCTCCAGATCCCGCTCGAGGTAAGAATAGGTCTTTAAAAATTACGTCATTCTCAATAGTATGATAGTAGTTGTATTTACATAAATTAGTTGGGTGTACAATGCGTTAAAGTATGTTTTGGGTGCCGGAATAATTGAAAATAAATTGTTTTTTTAAGGTCTGGTTCCCGTAGCAACAAGAGACGTGGCCAGTCCCGTTCCAGGTCTGGAAGAAAGTCTCGCTCCAAGTCGGGAGAAAGCAAATCCCGATCTCGCAACCGCAGGTCCCTTTCTTGCAAATCCAAATCACGTTCTAACTCCCGCAAATCCCGGTCTGGTTCTGCTGAGCGAAAATCCAAATCTCGCTCAAAGAGTCATTCAAAGGTAAAGTCGGAGCGAGGTTCTCGCAGCCCATCCAAGGAGATGTCTGTGGACAAGAAGTCCCGCTGTCGTTCCGCCTCCCCACTGGAGAACGGGAAGGATGAGCATGTTGCCAAACCTGCCTCCCGCTCCCCAACCCCACACGAGGACGACCGCAGATCCAAGTCCAAGGAGAAGAGCTCTCCGTCCCTCTCAAGGTCTCGCTCTCGTTCTAGATCGGCTTCTCAGGATTAGTGGAAAAAGAAGAGGGAGATGATTCTCTTGTTGTCAAGCCTCATCCCTATGTTGTACATACTGAGCAGTGTCATAATGGCTTATGCTTCCTGGCTTGTCTACTTTTCTCCTTCAAGTTTGCACTTGTCCTTAACATGTTTTATTAGAGCATGCACCACAGTGGTGGCGTTTTCCTTTTGCAATCATGAATGGTTTGCCTCACAAAAAACTGTTTCTCCTCCCTTTTCTTTAACAAAAGCTGAAGTGCTAGTCTTCATATATTTATATCAGCAACCTAATATGGTGCAAGTCCCAAACATTTAATCTTGGTTGGTAAAATATATTTTTGTTTCAAAGAGAACTGTTTAGAGTTTGGCAAAAATGTCTTATGAATTGTATTTAAAACATTGATCATGCATCTTGGTTTGCAACAGCTTTTTCGTTTGGTAGACCAGTTAATTTAATAGCATTGTTGGCGTCTGGCGCATCCAGCAGGCATTGTTTGTTGCAATAGTTTCGTTTGATATTAATTCGAACTCCATGGTTGTGGGAGAAAAAGTAGCGTTTAGAAAAAAGTAACAGCATTGATGCACTTACTTTTTTCTGAGCTGCATTCTCAATTGCTTTCTCAAGGAATCGCTAATCTGTGTGTTGTCTTGCGGCACTCTAAAATGCACAACTGGGATGCAACTTGAACTGCAAACTTACAATAAATCATAAGGGGTTTGTATTTCATGTTTAAACAACTTGCATTGTAGGTGGCCTATTACGATCCCTTTCTAACCTCTTTTTCATAGACTGTTTAATCTGCATCAAAACCGGATTTCTTCCACTCCGTTGCTACCAATGTTTGGGTTTTTTGTAACCCTGAGCACTAAGAACCTTTTTCAGTTTGCCTAAAGTTCAAGGCATCAAATGCACTGTTCGATTTAATACGCTTTGCTCATTTGCAGCCCTGAAAAAAGTCAATTTCGAGAATGGGGGGGTTAAGGTTTTTTTTGTTTTTTAAGCCACCGACAATTGTGCAAAACTTGAACTGGAGTTCTTGTTCTTAAGAGGTACATCCTTCGAGGCTCCGGAGGATTTGGTTGTGGGTTTATACTAACACCATCATATTTACTAAATGCATCCCCTTCTTCATCTTGTGGAATAAGATTCACGTTTTTTTTCACAGACTTTATGGGAAAATGCCCTTTTTATTGTATGATCAAATAAAGCTCTTAATGAGAAACTTGCCGTGTTTTGTGTCTTTGTCAGTATTACAGAAACCTTGACTGCAGTATCGACATGACCTATATCCTGCTAATTATATAATGAATGCTCTTTCATTAAAGGGTGGACTTTTCTAGGGAAATGAACAGAATCAATGTAGTGCAGATGTTAAATAGGAAGTAAAAATTAAATTAATTAAAAGAGACAGCTCTCCAGACTAATCGATAGTCCACTACATTATTTGCACATATCGAAGTCTTTTGGCGTTACATTATATCCAGCGAGCGGTGACTGTACTGGGGGGGCCACGCATGCGCAGTTGCAGCCCCGGAGCCGCAGGAGATCATAGCTGGTAAGCCAAATTTCAGTTCCGAAATGATCTGTAAACACCAATTTATATCGCATTTACAGTGTTCCTCAAATAGTGCCAGGTACCAGCGTATTTACACCACATACGTTTGAAAGGGACAAGTGTAAATGTTTTTTTGTTGAGGTAAAGCGTTTTGGCGTCAACCACAAAGCTTCCCATCTTAAAATATATACGTGATAGTGCCGCGCGTTTAATTAACCTATCGTGTTAAATACTTTTAAATGATAAAAGCAGTCTAACCGATATTAAATGCGATGTGTAGTATGCTTGTCGTTGTTGTGAGGGGAAATGTTGCTCATTCATTGGAGATGCAGCCGGAATGGGAGACAAGGTTCATTTTTCACTAAATGGGATTTTCACAGGATTTTAGACACTGCTGCTTTTATACATTTTTTTTACTCATGGTTTTTCTTTTGCCTCCGCCATTTTAACTGAAATGTGCATGTTTTGAGTGTGTGTGGATTTATAAGCTTTTGTGTAAACATTTGTGAGTCACCATTAATGCTTTTTTTAAATTGATGGTGGTATAATCGATGGCTGTTAAAGTCACACCGGGTCAGGCTATTCCTGGAGGAAGGCTTTGCTCAGCCATTATCTGTAAAAGCCACCCTTAAAAGTTACTTATTTATTTTAAGTTATAAATAATTCTAATAAAAAGTATTTTTTGTTTACCTTTTGTACATTTGATTCCATCTGTCTCAGGGCCATTTTAGGAACAAATATTTAAAGGAAGAAATTGGAGAGAAAAACGTTTATAGAAATAGCCTTGTAATTTACTATGTTGAGAAATATATCAAAGTGGACTATAATTTAACATTTAAAATGTAAAATCTTACTAAAGCAATTAGTATCAAAAGTAAAGGTAGCCAAAGCCAAAAAAAGGTCCAATATAACTTTATTTATATATTATATCATTAGATATTTGTGTGTTTTGTCCAAAACAGTGCAAAATGAAATTATTTAAAATAAAACATTCAAAAAACTTTCTTCTGCACTTTGAGAAGTTGAAACTAAATGTTTTTGTATTAAAAACAGTTTCTTATTATGGTCAAACTTGTTGTTGCTGTGCTCAAATCTTAATATGTAAAGTAAATCAATCTCTCAGATAACTTAAGTGGAATTTAAAACAAACAATTTGTCCATTGAAAGGAAGTAGATGAGAAGTGCAAAGTCACATTAAAATAAACGGCTTTAATAAAAAGTACCTCAAAATTGTACTTAAGTACAGTATTGGAGTACATGTTAAATTCCACCTCTGGAAGGCGGAAGGACAGAGGTTCTATTATAACTTTTTTTTAGATAAGCGAAAATGACCTCTTTACATGAGACAACCTTAGACATACAACACTTTTGATTCAGATATGGAAAACAAATTGTTATCTTGTCAGTCTTTGTATTGATGAAAACCCCCTCTGCCCTGCAGCGCTCCGGAGTAAGGGACAGCGACACCATGATGAGTGCCAAAGTGAACATGGAGGCTCCACCCAAAGAACCTGACCGCACACCTTTGGACCCGTCCTCCTCCGCCACCTTGTCCTCCAGCGAGGCCGTCCTCGTGTGTGGGAGTGATGGTGTGGCCAAGAAGGCTCGTCCCCAAACCCACACCACCACAGCTTTCCTCCTCCCAGGTGAACATGGGGGGTGCAGTGTGGTCACATGGGTTTACAGAGACTATCCTTTAACTCAGAGTTCTACCGTATTATCAAGTACATCAACCCTCACCTCTGACCTCTTTAAACTGATGATCACACTCAAAAGAGAGCATAAGCTTCAGGGTGCATTGGTAGCTGAACTGTAACTCAGTGTCAATATTAAATCGTTTTAAAAATTAGAAAAATGATGTACCATTTTTCAAATGCTCTGAGTCAGATGCAAGATATGAGAAGCCTTTATTGATCCAGACGTGACATGTCTTTCTGCATAATGTAAACACAAAAACTATTTAGCAGATTGTCATGGCAACAAAATATGGAAACATGAACTAAAGGGGACTCCGCTGATTATCCGTCCCCAGGTCTTAGGGAAGCTGCTGTACATGTAAAATGTTAAATCTATGGAGGATTCTTAAATGATAGTGTGTAGAGTGCTGAATAAAACCTAGTTTCTGGTAAAGGCTAACATGTCAACTTAACTCAGTTTTGAACCAAACCAAATGATGCAACAAAATGAAAACATAACGTGGTAAATGAATTGTGCTGGCTAACGTGAGATCAGATACATTATTAAGTGTGAATGCAATTCTCTCTTTAGCTCCTGCTGCCGGCCATCAGAAGCTGGAGGTGACTCCAGCCATATCCGTTGGAGACGCAGGTAAAGGAAGCCGGGCCAATGAGACGACCACCCTGACAACACAGGTGGGCGGGGCTTGTAGCATCGTCCACGTCCTGGAGTGGAAGGAGGGGATGGCCATCCTGCCAAGCAGCAACCTCAAGGTGAACCCGAGTTTGTGCCTTTATTCTTTATAGAGGATTTCAAGATGTTTTTGTTACTTGCTTGCCTTCTCCTAAAATAACATTATAGATCGTCCAGTTGGCTCATTTAAATCTCATTAATCTTATTCTGACAGCAGTTTGAGTAATTTACATCATTGAAAAATCAACTTCAGCAATGCCAGGAAAAAGAAACAAATCTGTGATAATTGATGTACGACTTAAGTCATTCATCTGCTGAAATTACAAAGTTTCAATGTCAAATTTTAAGATTTATGTTGTTTTTTCTGGTTTGTATTTTGCTTAATTGAGTTCAATTTGACTTTTTGACTAGTGGTAAAAAATGTATTACGATTATTATTTTTTTTTAATCCTTTGTCATGGATATAAAGAAGCAAACATTTTTTTTTTTTAAACAGAGGGATATATTGACGGTGTGTGTGTGTGTTTGTGTTGTAGTTCTGTGTGAGTGACGTAGTTACCCTGAGCACGCTGATCAGCCCGGGGACGACCAGCAGCACCGAACCAGCAGCCGGGACTTCTGGGAGATCTTGTGACGTAGAAACTGCTCCATCAGAAAGGCCAGGTAGAGTCATGGTTTCATACTGCCAATTTAATCATCCAACAGAAAATGATATACCTTGAAATACATTTTTTATCTGGTTTTAGGTATCACATCGTTTTTAAATCACACATTTGATCCGTAACGCTTTTGTATGACAGCGATGAAACATCTTCGTGTATTTGCTGGTGTTGCAGGTGTCATGCTAGTTAAGGAGAGTTGCTTTTCTATACATGGGTGCACTTGTATTTGAAGTGTTTTGCAGCGTGCCCTTTTCAATGATCACTTGAGCAATAATTACATCAGCTGCAGCAGAGCTTCTCTAGCCGAGTGAAGAGTGCAGCTGCAGGTTCATGATAAAAATACCACAGGCATCACACACATATTTGGTCAAATCAAAAATCCAACAGAAAATCCTAAAAGTAATCATTCAGTGGTTTAAATAGTCAAAACAGTAATAGATCAGAAATGCTGTAAAAGTGTTACAGTACCCATTTAGGTTCAAGACACTGAATAATATGTATTTATGAGTTATCCTGTCTAATCAGTCTGACTCTCATCTGTCAGATGTGCTGGCTCCTGTGGGCTCAGTGAGAGGAGCCGTGGAGACGGAGAGGTTTGTGCCGGTGGTCAAACATGAGGTCCAGGTGGGACCGGGACATCAGAACCACGATCCCCGAGCTCAGAGGAGCTACACCGAGGAGCTGCGCAGAGAGCCAATCACTGACAAGTATGATGGCAACAGCTGCTTCTGCTCTATGCTCACTCATGCACCTCTGTATACACGTGTGTGCACAGGCACTTTTAATCATTCGTGTATAGGCAAGGCAAGTTTATTTATATAGCACATTTCAACACAAGGCAATTAAAAGTGCTTTACCATTAAGAAATAGGGCAGCGGAAACACGTTATAAATGATATTTAAAACCAGTCATTAAAAAGCTAGGATAATTAAATAAACATGAATAACACAGGTATAAAATAAATGAATAAACATTTCTATTAAAGCCTCCCCAAGATCTTTTTAAGTTTCCCAGAAACTTCCCTTTCTTTTTTAGATTCCCTGAATCTGGATTTTAAACCTATTGTTTTTAGATTTCCTATTGTGTATAGATAGCTGCAGGGATAATGAGTTATTGCAATCAACCCGGAAGTTAGCATTGCACTGGTTTCCTTGAAAAAAAAGCCAATGGGGCTTTAGTTTGTATTATTGCAAATAACAAACTTTGTGGCACAAAAACGTTATGATACTTAAAGTGGCACCACTACCACTTATAGAAAAGTTTCCTATGTGTTCGTCGTCAAGACGGTAAATGCCCCGGCAACCTCTGTAGTCTCATTTAGCCTCTTGCAGGCATCCAACTTTTTAAAACCCGAAAAAACTTCAAAATTCACCTGTGTCAATACAAGGAAACCACGAGTGCACAAATACACAGTTCTGGGTTTTAAGACCCATTCCTAAAGCACTGCATTAATTATCACCCTTATATTTTTATCCTGGTAGACATATTATTTATTTGGTTGATGGTGTATCTTCCCTCACTGAAGTAGACATTTTGAGACAAATAGGGAACACTAAAACCATAAAGCAACATCAGTCCTGCAGCGGAGAGGCAGACACAAATATCATCACAACAGAAAACCAGCTACGCTCTGGTGATGTGTGTGGAAACGAGCACTCTTTTTTATTTCTCTCCTCACCTCAGGAGGAGTTTCGGGGTGGAGAAGGTGCCGGCAGGCGGGAGGGTCTCCTCTCTTAACCCCGACCACCTGAAGCCCATGAGGAAGAGGAAGAGGAAGGAGTACCTGAGTCCCTCTGAGGAAGACTCTGACATCGAAGGCACGGTGGGACTGCATTGTTATTAACATGTAACACCTAGATATGACTCAGATTTAAGTGATGTGGATGATAAAGGTCATGGAAAATAATCATTTAATTAATAACAATGTAATGTGTTTCCTTTAATTCAGTGACTGTATTTTCGTTCTACTTTTTGACTTTCGTTTGATTTTGATTTTTCTTAGGATGAGAAGACGGATGATTCTAAAGCAGACTGCAGGCTCATCAGAGGAGGTTGAACTCATATCTGTCTTATTTGTCTGTTTTATAATTTGTCATCCTTTCTTGTTTTTCTTTAGTTATGTTAAGGTACATCTTCTGTTTTCACTTCCTCCTCTCCCTCTTACTAACAGACCTTGCTAATATGTAGAATTTAGAGATATAAAAGATCCTTAATCCCATATATGTGCAGACTAAATGACCGGGGATTTATGATATACATAGAGTATATACTGTAGCATAGACAGACAGACACCTTGTTTATCCCAAATTGCGAAATTATTTTGTTCCACCAGCAGTGTCAAGCAAGTTAAAAATGTTTAATTAATAAACTCAATAGCTTTACTTCACTATAAAACTGATTTAAGTCATAATAACATACTCCTGACAACCTGTAATTCCATACAAAGACAATAACAAATTAGGACTTTCTATTTTTAAGTTTTCCATCAAGTTAAACGAATATCTCTCTGACATGTTGTATTTTTTAAACGAGACGCTGCATTTAATTTTTCAAAAGTGACAAACGATCCTGTTATCTAGCCCCTTTACGTCTTTAATTTGCATCGTGTCCTTCCCTGACCTTTAAGTCATTTTTCTCTTGTCTTCGATTATATTCCTCTATGTAGGAACATTAGCTGCTTCCCTCCTACTTACCAACTTCCTTTATGTGTTCTCTTTCAATGTTTTTCCTCTTCCCATTTGCTCTCATAAACAAATAATGACTTTATTTGTGTTTTTGTTGAAGCTGGAGACAGTAAGACAGAGCAGTGGACGTGGGCTCAGTATCTGGAGGAGACCAAATCTGTTGCGGCGCCCAACAACCTTTTCCAGGAGGTACTGTATGTTCGAGTTTAATATTCAGATTGCAGTTTCTGGCCATGTACTCACAGGTTTACCCACTGTGCCCATGATTTTGTACTGCTTTTCTTTACTACCACTGCAGCTCTATTTATAGCACAGGGACAGATCTATAGCCCTGAGTGGAAAAATAGTGCAGCATTGTCAAGGAAGGAAATGAGAAATGTAAATGTACCTGGGACACAGAGATGTATGCAGCCGAAGGACATACATTAATATTCTTATTCTGATAAAGAGTGGGGTTGAGTTATGTACATTTGAAGGTTGCTTTATTTCAAAAAATGTTTAAAAAAGGATGTTAAAATAAAACTCTGTAATCTCATCTTTTCTTTGTTTGTTGTTCGGATCCAATTTCCCGCTCTCCTCTATTTTCAGCTTGTTTTATCGCTGTGGTGTGTACTAAAATACTCTGTCTATTTCTTCCTGGGACCAGACACAGAGAGTGCCAACAGTGAAGAACGGTTTCAAGCAGGGGATGAAGCTGGAGGGAATCGACCCGCAGCATCCGTCCATGTACTTTGTTCTCACCGTGGCCGAGGTGAGCCAGACGGCCATTATCACGGTCGATGCGTCTTAATGGCCCTGTTGATTATTGAGGATGATAAACAGTCATTCACTGGCAGGCTGCTCTGCATGCAGGTGGAGATCAGCTGCTTTGTTTTTCGTCTCATGCGTCGTGTCCTCTTGCAGGTCTGTGGTTACCGGCTGCGGCTTCACTTTGACGGCTACTCCGACTGCCACGACTTCTGGGTGAACGCCAACTCCCCCGACATCCATCCCACAGGCTGGTGTGAGAGCACGGGACACAAACTGCACACTCCCAAAGGTCAGAGGTCACGACATATTGAAAAGACCTACGGGCAAAGAGAACCTAAAAATAATAAACAGCATGCTTCACTTATGCAGTTTCAACCTATTGTACAATATTTTGAGATGACCTTGATCCTTTTTGCTAACCTTAATATTGCCTGTTTACATTCATTTAATTAAGAACTTTTCGCATGTTCTCACATCTTTTCATATTCCACTCCAAATTAATTGCTCTCATATTATCATGATATTAAAATGGAAAATATATTGTTTATTGTATTTATTGATAGGACAATTTATCGTCAATCAAAAACAGTTACTTTGACAGGTCTAATTGTATGTGAATTTTGTTTACCTTTTAGAGCCAGGCGAGCTTTTCGCCCCTGTTTTCAGTTTAAATGCCAAGCTATGTTAAACATCTTCTAGCTGTAGCATCATATTTAATGTACATATATCAGATAAGCATCCTCTAACTTCTCAACAAGAGAAAATGTCAAAATATTCCTCTCAATGATTGAATGCTTTACCAAACATGGGTCTCTTTAATCTTCTCTGTATCTCTGTTTTTCCTGCAGGCTGTAAAGAGGAGGAGTTTACCTGGGCCAACTACCTGAGAATGACTAAAGCACAAGTGGCGCCCAAAGAGCTGTTTGCCAGTCTTGGGAGGGTAACTGCCACTATATAATATACGGTAGTAGCATTATCTACAAGCATGAGTGGATGAGGTGAGAATGATTTAGGGTCGTGAAAACTCTGGCTCCAATCAAAAGCAAATATAGTAAAAAAAAAGATTTTTCAGTTATAGTCTCTCAGAAAACATATAACTTGTATAGAAAAGGATAGTTGTGTTCATGTTGACTTGACTTCCTCCTGCTAGCTAATGTTTAATTCTACCAACGTTCAATCCCAATTCATCAAACTGTATCCTTCTGGCACTCGTACTATTGGTGGATTCAACACATTTAGATACAGTCAAATTAATAATAACTTTGTCAACAACTTGTGCATAATTTAAGTCCACAGCTCTGTCCCTCTCTACTTCAATATGCCCTTTCTACTCTCTGTTTAGGTTGATGTGAAGAGCAGTTTTGAGATAGGAACGAAGCTGGAGGCAGTGGACCGTATGAACCCCTCCCTCATCTGCGTAGCCACCGTCACTGACGTGGTGGACGACCGCTTCCTGGTGCACTTTGACAACTGGGACGACACGTACGACTACTGGTAAGCCTCAGAAACAGAAACAGGATGTGTGGGCTAAAGATGTATCTCATTTTTATATTATTACATTACACTTTATGAAATTGCTAAAGCAAGTCAAACTATGCAGGTGTGATTCCAGCAGTCCATACATTCACCCGATTGGTTGGTGCCAAGAGAGGGACCTCCCACTAACACCACCCCAAGGTGACCAGTGTGTTTACTGTTTTCATTCGATCATGTTCATATTTAATCATTTTTGTAAAAATGCCTTGATGATGTAATGCTTTTGAGTTCAAATATCTTCATTTGGGGGCTTCAATGTATAGCCCTAGTAAGCATTGCCTTTAAAATAATATAAAACATTTGCACAAATAGAAAGACTCTTAAGGGATGATTTTATATGTTTCTATTAAGGTACAGATGTCAATTTATTTTCTGATGCACCAGATTACCCAGACCAGGCCCGGTTTATCTGGTCTCAGTACCTGGAGGAGACTGGGTCCAAGGCGGTGGCTGCAGACGCCTTCAAAGTGGTGAGGACTAAGGATAAATGTACTCTTTTTCATCCAATTAAAAAATGATATGAAATGCTGACACATATCTGTAGTACACTAACTCTGGATAACAACGTAACACCACCTCACTTCAAAACATCCGAACCATCCCGTACTACTTAGCTGGAGTGTGGATCTGTGGTATGCCCGGTGGATAACAGCAGCATAGCCAAAATAACCAAAATCATATAGAAAACACAACTAACCAATTGAGGCTGTGGTAGACCAGAAACCTGCAAGGTAAAGGTGCTGTTTTTGCAATGAAGTCTTGTTCAAAGATGACATCTTCAGTTATCAAAAGAGCTGTTTGCTGCCCACCGTGGGAAATGACAATCGCAATCTACTACACCATCTATAGAAGTACCTCACAGCTCCCCTTCAAAAGAACCAAACCAACCCTAACTGCAACGCCTGGAGTTTGAGTCTGTCGAGGACCTTTGCTACATGTAGTTTCCCATCTAACTCCCCTAATTTCCTTTAATCTCCATGATGTAAAATATCTAACAAAAGGCATACAATTCTGCAAATCAAATAGTAGAAATTATGTTTCCAATGCTTTATAGAATGTATGTTTGACATGTTTGGTTCCCATCATCCTCTGCGCGTCCTCTCCAGCGTGCGGCCCACAGCTTCCAGACTCAGATGAAACTGGAGGCCGTGGACAAGAGAAGCCCCGGTCTGATCAGAGTGGCTTCAGTGATGGAAGTGGAGATTCATCGCATTAGGGTAATACTCTGTGTGGAGCGCTTTTATTTATAAATATATAGGTACTAATGTCTAAGGTTAAAATACTACCATTAAGTGATTCTGTACATCTTTAACCAACCCTGAAGCTATCATAGGAATTGTAGCTGTTTATTCATGCAGAGTATATATATTGATGCTCCTTCAGGTCCATTATGACGGCTGGAGTCACGTCTATGATGAGTGGATGGACTCAGATCACCCCGACATCCACCCAGCAGGCTGGTGTGAGGCGACCAATCACCCGCTCAAAGTTCCCCCGCGGGACTCCAAAACACAGCAGCCGCACGGGAGCAGCCTGCACTTCAGTCCAAACTGCAAGTTGATTTTCTTCAAAACTCAAATCAAAGTTATTTTTGGTAGCTATCATTAAATTAAAGAACAAATACATTTGTTGTAATCAAAAGATGTTTGTGATGACAATTAAACTGGGGAAGGGGAGAGATTGTACATTTTACATTACATTACATTACATTGCATTTAGCTGACGCTTTTATCCAAAGCGACTTACAATAAGTGCATTCAACCAGGAAGATACAACCTTGAAGAAAACAGAATCATATAAGTACATCAGGTTTCATAGAGCCAAACATTTCAAGTGCTACTCAACTGGCTTTAGATAAGCCAGTCCTTTATTAGTATATAAGTGCTTTGTTAGCAATTCTATCGCTCGAAGTGGAGTCGAAAGAGATGAGTTTTCAGTCTGCGCCGGAAGATGTGTAAGCTTTCTGCTGTCCTGATTTCAATGGGGAGCTCATTCCACCATTTTGGAGCCAGGATAGCAAACCCACGTGTTTTTGCTGATGGGAACTTGGGTCCCCCTCGCAGTGCGGGTGCAGTGAGCTGTTTGGCTGATGCAGAGCGGAGTGCACGTGATGGGGTGTACGGTTTAACCATGTCCTGGATGTAGGAAGGGCCAGATCCATTTGCAGCATGGTACGCAAGTACCAGTGTCTTGAAGTGGATTCTAGCAGTTACCGGAAGCCAGTGAAGGAAGCGGAGGAGCGGCGTGGTGTGGGAGAATTTCGGAAGGTTGCAGACCAGACGAGCCCATGGGAGCCTGCCTGCAAACCTCCACCCTCAGGACAGTTCCGGTGCAGGCTGCACTCTCAGGACACCTCCACTGTCAGTACAGGAAGTGACGATTCTGACGAACACGTTTTTTTCCCCGCCCACCGAAGGACTCGTTTGATGGAAGTTTTCAAATCACAATGAAGACTCATCACGGAGGTGATGAGTCCGCCCACCGTGCACTTTTGGATCGGCTTGGCCAAGCCCTTATTGACCCCCCACAGCCTGAGAGGAATGTAACGGATTGACAGAGACTCTGCTCCGCCTCGCACAACTGCCTAGTTTTTGGACACTTTTTTTTCAACTTCCCCTATTTCCCGGTTCTTATTATTCTTATTATATTATTTTGGCTTATTCACCCGCGTTGCTACCGGGGAATGACTGCGTATCCATATACTTAACGGGATTTGGACCCTTTTTTCTGCATTTTCTCCTCTCCTTCACTGGATCGAAATGGCAAACGCGACGCATGTCGGAGGGCCATCCGCCGGCCGGCTAGTGCCGGTGCTCTGGCGTCGGGTTCCTCCGGAACTGCGGTTCCCACTCTGATGGCGGGAGACCAATGAGGGTGTGACATGCGTCTGGGGTGAGGGTAGAGTCTTCCCACTCTGCGGTGTGTATTCCCCACTGGCTCCGCAGCGGGGTGGGTTCTCGCGGCTGTCGCGCACGTCGCGCGCGCGCTCCCACCTCGCGCGCACGCTGCGCGCTTCCGCCTGCCCAAGGCTGCTGGTCCTATGAGTGATATACTTGTATTAGCTAACGTTGTATCGTAGTTAATATCGAGTACTAGTATTCACTCTTCATCAACTTAGATTGATTGAACTGTTCTGCCTTCTTACAGCGCGTATCCCTCATGTGATAGCTATGCAGTTAGTCTATATTATTTTATTCTCCTTCCTATAAATGATGCATGTTTTTCTTTCGTTGACTTTAACTGTCTTCTTTTATCTTTGTTACAACGATGCTAACGAAATACAGAAAATAAAACCATATGAAGTATGCATGCTTTACATAACATATAAGCTAGAACTGTACAAACGCAGACATACTACTTAGGAATGTAGCATTCATTGCATTCACTATTAGGCTACACACGTGCAGAATCGTCACTTCCTGTACCTG
>NW_011339762.1:0-17719 GCF_000735185.1 Notothenia coriiceps | reverse complement strand
CAAGTACCAGTGTCTTGAAGTGGATTCTAGCAGTTACCGGAAGCCAGTGAAGGAAGCGGAGGAGCGGCGTGGTGTGGGAGAATTTCGGAAGGTTGAAGACCAGACGAGCCGCTGCATTCTGGATGAGCTGCAGAGGTCGGATGGCACATGCAGGTAGACCAGCCAGGAGGGAGTTGCAGTAGTCTAGGCGTGAGATGACGAGAGCCTGGACCACAACCTGCGCTGATTTCTGGGTCAGCTGGGGACGTATCCTCCTGATGTTAATTCAAATGAGAACACCTTTGTTTTCTAAACTATTGAACTTTTAAACCTTTTTGCAACTGTTTTACCGTTTGCACTATGAATACACCAATTTGTTTCCCTCTTAAAACTATCCTGCCAGTATTCATACATTCCACTATTTACTCTGTTGCTTTTTCATTGGTTTGCATGCAATTGGTTTGATTCATTACATTTCTCTCATCAATGTCAATGTTATAGAACTAGTTTCCATATATGTTGCTGATATATACATGATGATTTTAATCAGTAAGTATTAGTGTGACAACTCAAAATGTTAGCTGAGAAATAGGCCCATTAAACTTTCCACCACTTAGTAGCAATTGGCATAATCTCCCTTACTGCAGCATTGCAAGGGGGTTTGTGAACTAGTTTTTGAATGTGTATTTTTGAATGTACAGGTATGAGGGATCTTCCCCCCATTACAGGCCAGTCCACCTACCCCTCCTCTGTTCCCTGTAAACCCATCAGCCACCCGAGAGCCAACAAGTACAGCTTCCACAACAGGTCAGCTGATCTCAACTCTATCACCAGGTCAATTAAAACTTTATTCAGCAGGCCAACCATTCAAAATACGCATCACAGTTAAATTAGGAAATCTAACATCTTCTTAAAATGCATTCAAACAGGAAGTGTCCTACTCCTGGTTGTGATGGTTCGGGCCATGTGACGGGGCGTTTCACGGCCCATCACTGCATATCCGGCTGCCCATTGGCTGAGCGTAACCAAGGCAGGCTGAAGGCCGAGCTGTCAGACTCCGAGTGCAAGAGGACCCTCTTCCTCAGCCAGAGACCCAAGAAGACCCATTACCGTGGCAGGTAAGAGTGTGTGTGTGTGTGTGTGTGTGTGTGTGTGTGTGTGTGTGTGTGTGTGTGTGTGTGTGTGTGTGTGTGTGTGTGTGTGTGTGTGTGTGTGTGTGTGTGTGTCCACTTCTATCTAGTCTGTATGCTAAATATAATATCAAATTCAAAAAATATATTTAAAAATAACTCATCAGCTAATATTTCACACATTTCACACTTCAGCTTTTGTATGCTGTCTTTAATTATTCATCCAAAGAGTTTTGCAACTTGTCGGTTACCTTTTAGACACAACCGTATACAAGTGTGATCGTGTGTATCTTAAACACATAGCAGCGAGAGAACCAGGTACTGAGCATCTCAGTTCTTAATGTAAAACATATGGCCTGATTATCCCATTTGTACCTACACAATAATTATACAATAATTAACAATTTCTTATTGTAAAAGGCACATATTCCAGGCTTCGCTAACTATTTAAAGTGATAACATGAGCAACGGAGGACGATTTGGTGGGAAAGATATAATCTACGAAATGCAAACAGTTTCACTCAAATGCTTTAAGGAACAATGTGTTAACCAATAAACTATCAAGTTATTACACAGATAATATGTGCAAAACCCATCCGCACTTTCTGGATGAAGGTGAAATAGTTGATGAGTTTCTTGGGGTAGTCCAAATGTAATGCGTACATCAACCCAGACAACAATAAAAATGCATCTGCTAACCTGGGGATATACCTGATCACAAAATCATCTTCCACCACATTGGCAGTACCTGCAGGCCTGGGATGAACTGGACTTGTAGTGCTCTCGGTGACAACGCTGACGATAGCAACAGCCGTGTGACTGAGGTCTGGCTGGTCCAACTCCCCCACCTGGGAGAAGAGAATCCAACTGTAAGGTTAACTTGTAGAAACTAGACATTTGCACTTACATTACAGTTGACTATCTCCCACATTCTTAAACTGATATATTTATATAAGTATATAAGTAGGTATTTAACATGTGACTAATTTACAGTCCACAATCTAAAAGGTAGGTATAGAAGCAAGAATTTGACAGGTGGCTATTTGGTTATAGCAAATCATCAAATCATCAAAAAAGTTGTTTGACTAGAAATTCTACAGGTAAATATTAAACTGGTAGAAAAAAGGGAAAGTTTGAATGTTTTGTAGTGGGATTTTATGAGGTAGTTATCCATAGTCAGTGTATTATAGATGGGGGTCAGCCAGCCCCAATGTACTGTTGTGGAAGGGGGTGCAACAAATGTATTGTAGCAACCTAAAAAGAACGGCTTACCGAAAGAAAAAAAAACTGATCTGAACAATTGTTCGTGTGTGTGTATGAACTTTGAGTTCATAGCTCACTGGACTCTGTTTTCTTTAGCCTCTCTTGTTATCTCTCCTCTGTGCTTTTACCAGTGTGTATTTTTGTGTGTGTGTTTTTGAAGTTGTGTATGCATTTCAACAGTGTAGAGTAGAAAGCTAGTAGTAAAGCTTATTGTTTAAAACTTAAACCACTGTATTGCAAGGTTTCACAAAATGATATTAGTGAGTCATATTGAATTCAAACAGAAGCTTGAACGGCATTAAACACTTTAATTAAAACCAATTAATCAATGGATCAACCATGGTTAAGACTTAGATGGTAAATTTAAAAGTAAATTAAAAGTATCAATAACATCAAATATTTCAGACAAAAAAAAATGTCATCCATACTCTGAGATCTATTTATTATGACGAGAGACTAATAGGATGAAAAGGAAATCAGGAGAATCACTCCTGCTGAATCCATCCATGCTCAGTTCCTGGCCTCTCATCTTCCTCTCTGCTCTTCCTCTCATCCTGACATGAAATAGTCATTAGGTTTAGTGGTAATTCAGCACAGCCGTCTTTCCACATTAGCTAATGTGCATCAGAAACGTCAGGAGTGTGTATGTATGCAGT
Organism: Notothenia coriiceps; assembly: GCF_000735185.1. Taxonomy (NCBI): domain Eukaryota; kingdom Metazoa; phylum Chordata; class Actinopteri; order Perciformes; family Nototheniidae; genus Notothenia; species Notothenia coriiceps. The sequence goes on along the minus strand of NW_011339762.1, from coordinate 14,691 downwards.
TCATGTACACTATCTGGAACCCTATGGGTACGGCTCTGTGTGCAGCATTGGGAAGTGTCTTTCTCTCTGTGTGTGTGTGTGTGTGTGTGTGTGTGTGTGTGTGTGTGTGTGTGTGTGTGTGTGTGTGTGTGTGTGTGTGTGTGTGTGTGTGTGTGTGTGTGTGTGTGTGTGTGTGTGTGTGTGTGTGTGTGTATTCACGTTTGGTTTTGACTCACATTCATCTTTTCCTCTGTTTTCAGGATTGGCCGTCCTCCCAAATACAGGAAGAACCAGCAGAGAGACTACCACAGTGAGTTTTTTGAAATTCCCTTCACATGATTTTAGTTGACTTCAGCTTAAGGGGGTCTGCCTGTCAAACCTGTAGCCTTATCCTGCTTTAAGGATCGTATCATGTCTTTCAGTGGAAAGATATCATGTCTCTGCTGACTCATGTCTGTCCATAGGCACAACACCGTCTTGTTTTAGTTAACTCATTTTAACGCTTTGACATGAAAATGATCCGATGGCAAAATGCCGGATAACAAACGGTTGGTTATAAGCCTTCAAGGCATTATTTAACTTGTGGCAGGGCAATGTCACATATATGCAAAATTCACATCACGTTTATTTTCATTATATCTGAGCCAAGGGGCGAATAAAACATTCAGGTTCAACTATAGTGAACTTTGACGTCTGTAGCTATATGGCAGTACAAGTATTAGAAAGACTTTTACTTTTCCTGTTATTATTAAGCCAAATGTTTGTGTGTGCATGTTTGTCCTCAGACCTGTCCTCAGAGGGAGTGTACCCGTCCCTGTTCATGTCCGCTCTGAGCGGTCAGACAGACAGGACTCTGTCTCTCTGCTGGGAGCAGCACTGTAAGCTGCTGCCCGGCGTTCAGGGCATTCACGCCAGCCAGGTGGCAGCATGGAGCGTGGAAGAGGTGAGAAAACCTCAGCACTTACCCATATATTTATATATCTATACTGTAAATGGTTGGTTGGTTTGATTATTTGAAATTTGAAAATGATGTCTTTGTGCCACAGGTCTTCATGTTTGTACAGAATCTAATCGGCTGTGAAGAACAGGCTTGTCTCTTCAAAGAAGAGGTGAGACCACATTTTATGCTCTACACATGCCCAAATGTAGACGGGCCTATACAGTATTTATTGTCAGGTTCCAACAGTCTGTTACCTTTTTGCTGATGAATAGTATGTCACCATTTTTTTTTTTTGGCTTTAAAAACATAATGATGATGTATTTGCAACAGTTTCTAACTAAGTACAATTGATTAAGTTTTCCAAAAATGCTCAGAAGCCACATCCTTTCCAGTTCAATTCCAGTTCAACTTTATTTCATTTTCTACCTTTTCCTCCTCACATTAACTGCCCAATAAAGGTAGGAAAATGCCAACACATAAATAATGATCATCATCTACAATAGGGGAAAATAGACAATAGAATGAACATAAAACAGGCAAAGATTGTCATAATTATGGAGAATAAAAACATACTTCATTAAATAAGAAAAGAATAAGATAAAAACATACAATTCATAACATAAAAGGAATTTTTAAGACAAAAACTCAAAAGTATTTCACCTCGAGTGCAGGTCTCTGAGGTTTTAAATAAATACATCACAACCTTTTTTTCTGACAGACCCAGACCGACAACTGATCTTGATAACAGTTAGAGTTAAGATAACATAATTTAGCTTCCTCAAAACGTCCTCCATCCATCTGATACCCCAAGTAGCAGAGGAAAAGACCAAAACATTAAGGTTTTTTCCTAACCTGTAATCTTGAGTTGCATCACGACAGTTGTGTGTGCCCCCCCCCTCCAGATGATTGACGGCGAGGCCTTTCTGCTGCTAACCCAGACCGACATTGTGAAAATCATGAGCATCAAGCTAGGCCCCGCCCTCAAGATCTCCAACGCCATCCTCATGTTCAAGAGCACAGACGAGGTACTCAAGTGATCCCGCCCTCACCTGACCTGGGATCATCACGTGCCAAATTCATTCTGTTACAGGGAAAAAAGACCCTGACCCCTTTTTTCATGTGTTTGGTGTCCTGTACCCATCAGAGAGAGGGGGGTGGGGGGTGAGGTGCGATCAGGGTTAAAGAGGAAATAAAGGAGAGAGGTTAGAAGAAGAAAAAAAAGGAAATCCATTACAGTAATATTTGTACTTTTACTTCCTGAATGAGAATCACTCATATTGATGCAGGCCTTAACACAGGCAGTGTTGGGAAGATTACTTTGTACATGTAATAGGTTACAGATTACTTACCCTAAACAAAAAAAAGTAGTGTCTCTTTTAAATCCTTCATCATTACTTTTCTAACAGATTACTTGATTAGTAACTGTTTGATTCTCAGTAACTAACAACTATAGTTATTATAGTATAATAAAAGAATGCTTGTTACATGGAACTAGTAACTCCCCAACATTGTCAGACAAGTTATGGAAATAAAAAAGTACACGTGACAATTTTTACAAGACATACCGAGATTCGGACTCAACTGGATTTACAACATTGGTTAACTAAAAGGGAAAAGAGAAGACTGTGGATGTGGGGGGAGGGGGGGGGTACAAAAGGCAGTAGACAAGGCTGGTCAGTGAGGCTCCTACAAGCCTCATGTTATGTGCAATAAAAAAAGTAAAGACAAAAGTACTGTAATAGGGAAAGCTAAATATTACAGCTCTTTCTGTTCATCAAATTATTCTGTAACAGAATAAAATGAAAATTAAATTAAAAAGCTGCTATGTTGACACTGTTGGGAAAAGACTAACGTTTGTGACGGAAAAGCACTTAAAGTTTCCCACTCTTTCTCAAGTATTTGATATTTGAGTTTATCCAACACTGTACTTTCTAACCGCACTGCTAATGTGAAGACTCAAGTGATACAGGAGCTGTAATTTAAAAATATTTTAAAGTATCTGAGTCAAAGAACAGAGTGTTTTGAGTTTTTATATATATATGCAAAAGATCTTAAACTATTTTGTTTGCAAGTCTTAATAGATGAAAAGGACATTTTGCATTGGCCTTTTAGCACAACTGTGAAACCCAAATGGATTTTACACAATTGTGCTCCCACACTTGGTCACTAGAGTGCAAAAATACACATTTTGGCACTATAAACATGGATTATGTATCTAGTCCATGAAGCTCTCTGCAGTTTACATGTGATGGAATCAACAACACTAAAATGTTTACATTATAGAAATGGTTTAAAAAACAAAATGTATGAATACAACATTTTGAGATAAAATCATTTTACTAGAGTGTTTTAAGGGCTCTTGGAATCTTTTTTGTTTGTCTCTCTGGTGGGATTTTTTATGTGTGTATGTATGTGTTTGTTTGTGTGTATGTGAGTGTGTGTGTGTGTGTGTGTGTGCGTGCGTGTGTGTGTGTGTGCGTGTGTGTGCGTGTGCGTGTACGTGTGCGTGTGCGCGTGTCAAGATAATCTTGGGTCACAAATGTCATTCAGTCCATATGAATTAATAAACATCCAAAGCTGTCTTGTCTGATTAAAGCCGCAGCCTCTTGTCTTTTTTACACACTGCATTTCCTGTTCTTGTGCAGGTGCGTGTCTGTGTTGGTCTATTGACTATAAACTTACTTTGCTCATATCACATCCCCCTATTCACCATATTGTCGTCAACAGTTGGCTGTGGTGGTGACAAATCCTCTCACACCCTTCCTGCTCTCACCACTTATCTTCTTGTTCCAATGCAGAGGACAGAAAAACAACATGATGACCCACTAAACCTTATGAAAATACAAAATTATTGTTGGGTGGTAAGTGTGTCAAACATGAGAGGATGATCAGGAGGCCAGAGACTCCTGCTGTGTTGCCTTCAAAATAAAAGTATACTGGAGTGGAAAATGCAACACATTTCAAAAAGCTAAATTGCTTGCTGCTTCTTAATTGTTGATGTCATAACTGGGAAATGTGCAGTGTTGGACACTATAAAGTGTCTAACATATTTATTACTTATGTTGGACACTTTGTAGTATAACATACTTATTTTGAGAATGACTTTAAATCAAATCGAGCCTTATGCATTTTAAAATCCAAGTTATACAAGATTTCTACTTTCACAGAGAATGTATTCAGTGAATTAGGAGATATCTTAAAGCAGCGGTTAAAATCTTGACATGAAAACATTTTGAATATTCATTTCCATTTCTTTTGAGGAGAAAATAATCTGCCTTCTAATGAACTCAACTTTTTTCTTGGAAACTGCTGGTAAGAGGAGTGGGTTGTAATAACTATCTTATTCAATATTTGTAGCCTATACATACACTTTTTAATAATATGTAATATTAGCAGTCATGCTAATAATAATCTACATTAGTTACAGTAACATTTTTCGCAATCACCATCTTTACAAAACATTGAATTCACTTTTTTTTTTTATTGATTACTACACAATATAAAGGTCCTTAACAGTGTTGGCTAATTGTCTTATTTTGAAAGCGAAGAGCAGAATCCGGAAGTACAATCATTTTGAAGTCTGGACTGGTCTGGACAGCCAACTCTCTCCTTTTCCAACACGCGCACACGCGCGCGGGCACACACGCGTACACACCTCTCTCCGCCTCGTTAATTAATGATTCACTGTTGAAGTCGACCTTCCTTCATGACCATAAACAATAAACCCTGACTTGAGACCCGCTGCTCAGTGTCCTCTGAGTCCTCAACGGAGCAGCACGCTCTTCCTCGGCACACAGGTGAGAACACTCCGCTGTTTCACACGTCACCTGGATTATCGACACACTGATTATTATACAATTACTAAGTGTTTATTTTCTATTTTTGGAGATATAACAGGAAACTTGAATATTCTCACGTCTCTCTTTATCTGAGTTTTATTGTTCAGCTAATCAACCTGCTATTAGCTTATAATATTATAATGCTAATTATAAGTACAAGTATGTAGTAAAAGCATAAAAATATACTTATTAAAGTAGCAAAAGTACTTATAATGCAGATTGGCCCATTTCAAAATATGCAGCTATAATTGTATTTCCTTTGCCTAAAGTCTTATTTAAGTGTTCATTATATTCATCTGTAATTAACCTATGCATTGTAGTGGAGTAGAAGTACAAAGTAGCATCAAATGAAAATACTCAAGTAAAGTATAAGTGTCTCAAAATTCTATATAAGTACAGTACTTAAGTAAATCTACTTTGTTACTTTACGCCTCTGCTTTTAGTCTATGCAGGGGTCAGGCTGTCTAGACACATTGTATTGGTCTTTAAGTCTCTGTTTATACGTATCAACTTATGTCTTTAAATTGTTCTTTTCTTGACATCATTTTCTGCGGTGCGCCAAATAGTCAGTTTATATGTAATCTGTGGGTTTGTCTCCTGCAATATTTATTTCCTTTAGAATATTCTTGCGAAAGTCTTATTGATAATGGTTCTTTTGTTAAGGTTGCAAGTTAGTGTTGGAAAGTTGGTTTTGTCAGATTCAGTGTGTCAGATTTTGGAGTTGATTTAACAAAGATTCACTTCGGAGTGGAAGAATACCAAATATTTGTTACTACTCGAGAATTAATACAAATGGTCAAATCCCAAAAATACTAGGCACTGACACCAGATTATTGAGGAAGACTATGGGAAATTCAGTGCAAGGCAAGCTCTTGTGTTCTGAAAACTGTTCGGAAATATCTAGGAAAGCATAACATCCTTATTGGCTGTAACCTTACTTGTGCAGTGTGAATCACTTGTTTGGTTCATGTAGATATTAATGTGGGTCAACTGCCATAAACATCAGTACAATTTAGATTTTTTTGTAGAGAAAAATAGTTGAAGCTCAGCTTCTGGTTCAAGGAAATTAAGTGTTTAAATGTGAGCTAATGCTTTTTGTTCCAGAAATGTATAGTAACTGTGACATTTAGTTCCCTAGATTTACCTGCGCATAGTGATTTATTTTCTTGCTTTGAGTGTTTTCTCCTAAAGTATGGTAAAGTTCATGTAAATCTGTGTGTCTTCAAAATGTCTGTTTATCACAACTTTATAAATCAGCAAAAAAAGCAATCCAAAGGTTCTGTAGACTTCATGCATAATGAACCGGCTTGGAGCTTTTTAGGGAAGACAACTGGGATCATTGAGACTTTGTTTCATTTTTGTGTATAACACAACAATATTTACTGTGTAAACGTGTTCACTGATACACCCCCCCCCACACACACAGATACACACACACTCACACACAGAACACATGTACAATGTCCTTCATTGTGATTCTGTTCTTCCTGCATTTTGTTCATTACAAACCAGAAGTACCAGCTCCTCTGGATCCTCATGTTATCATACTGAGGTCAGCAGATGGTTAGGACACACACACACACGCGCACATACACACACACACATGCACACACACACGCATGCACGCACACACATGCACGCATGCGCACACACACACACGCACACACACACACACACACACACACACACACACACGCATGCGCGCACACACACACACACACACACACACACACACACACACACACACACACACACACACACACACACACACACACACACACACACACACACACACACACACACACACACACGACAAAATCTGTGAAATGAGAACAGTTTAAAGGCTCCTCTGCTCACCTCATGACCCTTAATATCTCTGCTCACAGGTCTGTCAGACACTGATGCTGGATCAGTGGGAGTGGAATGGATAATGGCCACGGCAAACTGTAATGTGAGTGTGTTTTTTTTGTTTGCATGACGATTTTACTTCATTTCATTTAGGCCATCTGCCGCCTCTTTAGTCTGTGAGCAAATTATTATTAGCGATACATTCAGGGACATCTGGGATGACTGTGGGCATTTGTGTAGCTTATCCAAACCTGATTTCATGTCTTTAGAAGATATCTCCACTGCCTAAAGCAGATCACTTAGTGCATTCATATATCAAATGGATGATCTTTAACAGGGAGATCTTTTTATCTAAAGTTCTGTAACTTCACAGTGATCATGCAATGTGACTCAGATCCTCGTGTTTTCATCATCAGGCTTAACATTGCTTCCCTTTCGGCGCCACTGTTCCCATGATACCATTTAATGGAGATTAATTGTCTTAAAAACACTTACCCAGGTATATGGGTACATTTTTTTATTGCATTTTGAGAATAAAGTAAGAAATGATGTGAATAAATGTTACATTTCGGAGCATTAATTAACCTACAAGCGTTGGCGCCTTTTGTGAGTCCTGTGAATTATTTAAATGCTAAATAAATTTAAAAAATCCTTCTCCTCTCATTTTCTCCTTATTTGGGGCCCTGATCAACTTCTGTGTAATGGATAGTGTTTGTGACCATTTGGTTTTCTGTACTGTTTTGAAATCTAAACTTTGTGTTAGGATGTCAATACAAAGTTCTTTACGTCTAAACTTTGTATTCATCGTGAATACACATTTATTTTAGTCTTTTTTTGACTTGTTTTGTGTTTATTTGTCCTCCAGCTGCGGTCACCATCCTCCTCTTCTCATGATGAAGTCAACCTGGGACCTTCAGCAAACCCACAGTCAGTAGCTCTGCTCTCACTGAAGCATGGATTGCTCTTTGTCTTCATGCACAAGATAGTTTGCTACAAATCTAGCTAAAATACACTAGTGCTGTCTCTGCTCAAAGTACATTTTCAGCTGTCTGGATGAGACATTTTCAGAAGATGTTGAGACTGAATTCAGTCAAAATTACACAGAGAATAACAATAATGTATTGGAATCTGCATTTTCTGTTATGAAAACCATTTTCCTAAAGGGACAAAGAGACTATTTAAACCAAATATCATTTGTTTTTGCTGCTAGGTTTTCTATCATTTGTTAGCCATTACAAATAAAGTGCGTCAGAGGTTGTTATGTACTTTTGCCCACAATTGAAGAGACTTCTCTCTATCTTGTCTTAGTGCCAGGCCCACTGACTTTGACTTCCTGGCTGTCATTGGAAAAGGGACCTTTGGAAAGGTGACACTGGAATAATTACTTATGTATCTATCTATCTATTTATTATTGTTTTTCCTTCCAGCTCTTTCTTTATTGCTACTCCTTCAGGTCACACATTCAGCTGCAGTAAAAGCAGTTTAAACTAGACCAAGTCTGCTGTTGTGTCAAATGATAGTCCCTGTTGCAGAAATGAATATTGGGGGTCATATAAATGATGCGTTACCTATCCTGAGGGGGATCTCATTAATGGCAGCAATTGTATCATGTTGACCTTCTTAGACAGTGTGAGATAGTGGGCTGTTGCTGACTTTGCAGACAGGACTCTGACTCCTGTCTGATCAGAATGTCCTGCCTGCTTCATGAATCATTAACTTTACTTTACCCTCTGAGGCCTCTTGAGGTTAGAATATCACGATCAAAATACTAGAAAATTGAACAGCACCAGAGATGTGTTCCATTTAAAGAAAACAATAAACATATTCAATTACTTTCCTTCAGAATAATGACATTTAAATGTTTTTTATTGGCTATGGGTCATTGTCAGACCTTGTTTCATGGCTCTTCTCAGATTGATCAGTATCATCTGTTTCCACAGATCACATACTATATCTGTGTTGTGTTTGATGAAATGTGGTGACGAGATGGTGGCTCAGGCTGTTTACTAAACAAACCTCTCACCAACACACCTTCATGCAGGTCCTGCTCGCCAAGCTCAAAGCCGACAGCAAATTCTACGCCGTCAAAGTGCTGCAGAAGAAAGTCATCCTCAAGAAGAAAGAGGTGCGCTCTGCTTCCCACTCAAGTTTCTATTTTGAATGATGGTTGATTCTTGCTTTCTAACCTCTTTGTAGAAAGTCCTTTATAGACCCAGCATCCACGCTAAGAGAAACTAAACCTTGCCTTAGTCATTTTGTGTTTAACTTCTTTCTTGAATATGATAAAGAAGATTTTTCATTTTCAGAGGCACACAGTTTTTACTTGAAAAGCCAAAGATATTTGGAAAAATTGGAAATAAAGCTTACTTTTTACATATAGCCTGATATAAATGTGAACAATCTACGAAATTCTCTGCCAGTCACAGTGGAGAGTAGATTGTGGTGGAAAGTAGCTCAATTAACCCAGGTGAAAATGTGTGTGTGTGTGCGTGTGTGTGTGTGTGTGTGTGTGTGTGTGTGTGTGTGTGTGTGTGTGTGTGTGTGTGTGTGTGTGTGTGTGTGTGTGTGTGTGTGTGTGTGTCTGTTATTAGTAAACAGTGTTTTGACGCAGCAACATGATCTGAATCTTATCTAATCTGCAGCTTGTTCTGTACAAAGGACATATTTTACAACTCCAATAATATAAAATGACAACACAACGAGAAAATCTGAGCACACACACGTGTCCTCATTTCATTAGCTTGCTTTAGCTAAATTGGAAGTGTTCAAGTATTTACTTCTGTTTAAATCCTTCTGAAAACTTAAATGCCTGAGATGTCTAAATTATAGAAAACGGTTGACTATGGTGACCTTTGCCTCCCTAGGAAGATAATCTGAAACAGCATTTAGACATGTATCAAAAACCCTGGTTGATTAATAAAATAAAGTTTTAAATAATATTTTTAATTAAATATAAAGATGAAGTGTGCAAAAAGCTTTCATGTCGTTTTTGGACAACATGACTTCCTCTTGGTCATGTTATTAATCAAATGATTACCTTTTTAATTTATATTTTAAGTTTTACAACAAAAGCAACTTAACAAAACTATCAAATTGCTCATCATTGTTGTTTTTTTAAAGCAGAAATTAAATATAGAAATAAAATATTGAAACTCTAGACGCTCAAATCAGACAAGATCTGATGATATTCGCAGCTTATTTGTACTGCACTACTAAAATGCTTCACAGCAAAATAACATCAAAGAAGCTTTATGGAAAAGATGATTTAAATTATTCAAATGGGTGCTTTTTTGTGACAAGTTCAAATGTTTCCTGCAAACAAATGAGCCCCACAGGCATTACAAATCACTCTTGACTACACAGGGTATAGAAAAATAGGTTTTCTACTGGTGTAGTTGTGTGATTTTATTTAACGTCTCCTCTCTTTAGCAAAAGAACATTATGGCTGAGAGAAATGTACTGCTGAAGAGTCTGAAACATCCCTTTCTGGTTCGGCTCCACTTCTCCTTCCAAACTGCAGAGAAGCTCTACTTTGTCCTCGACTATGTGAATGGGGGAGAGGTATGTGTCCAAAACTAAATATCTACAGTGTATGTACATAAAAAAACATTATTTGTATCGAACATGGTCAGAAATGGTGATTCATTACTTTATTATTGTTTTTTTATTCAAATGTTTTATTAAGCAGTGATTGTTTGATCTATTTTTCTTCATTCATTTATTGTTCTAAAAAGAAAAAAGATTGTTCTTCTTGTCTCTTTCGACTTTAAGTTTGTTTATATGGAAAAGCACGTCAAAACAGGGTTGTTCATACCAGAAAAGTCCCCACTGTGATCAAACGGGAGTAAGCCTAGTTTAACATCATGACATTTTGTTTGTGGAAAGTGTTTTTCCTTATTGTTCCGCTGGCTGCAGTGTAACAATTTCCTAATAGGTAATCCTTTATTGACGCTTATCAAATGAAATCACAGCTACCAGGCGAGCAGCCAACAGACACTTTGCTGTGTGTGGACAAACATGTTTACCCAGACAGCTGGTTTAAAGTATTTTATTCTTTTTAAATGTCATTTTATTCTATCCTCTCCATGCTGTCTGTCAATACAATACAATACAATACAATACAAAGGGGCTTTATTGGCATGACCACATTTTAAACATAGTATTGCCAAAGCATTCCGCACAAGGCGTTATAACAGAACTAAGACAACAATGAACACTAAACTAAACTAAACTGTCCATCAACCCCTCTTTCTCTTTCTGTAGCTCTTCTTCCACCTGCAGAGAGAGAGGTGTTTCTCAGAGCCCAGAGCCAGATTCTATGCGGCCGAGGTAGCGAGCGCCATCGGCTATCTTCATTCCCTTAACATCGTTTACAGGTCAGAATCAACACACATTTATTGAATTATCCTGGGTCATATCGTTATCTAGAGGCTTTTGGTTTTTACTGTGAAACTCAGATCTCTTTTACTATCATTACAATCTGCTTTTTATTATCTTTGCAGAGATCTCAAGCCGGAGAATATTCTCTTCGACTCTCAGGTGAGTCTAAAACAACACATTTACTTCAGTAATCTTCAACTCCTCCATGTTTTTATTGTTATTATATGTGTGTAACTAAAATATAGATGTGGTTTGTTGTGTGCAGGGACATGTGGTGCTGACAGATTTTGGGCTGTGCAAAGAAGGAATAGAGCCCGAGGGCACAACCTCGACCTTCTGTGGGACTCCAGAAGTGCGTAAAAAATATACATGTAAACAGGAAAAGGACATCAGATTAATTATCTGTCATACACAATACTGTGCGTCATACATGGTTAGGTATTTAATGTGGATTGAAAGGGATAGCTGTTGTAAAAAGAGAATATGCCACTCCCGCTCTGTCTGTCTGCAGTACCTGGCACCAGAGGTTCTTCGCAAGGAGGCGTACGACCGGACCGTGGACTGGTGGTGTCTGGGAGCAGTGATCTATGAGATGATCTACAGCCTGGTGAGGGGGGATTTTGCAGCTGATTTGAAGCATCTTCATGTTGCAAGAATATCTTGAGGGCAACGTTTTTTTCAGTTTAAAAAAACAAAACAATATCTTGATTGAGTTTTTCATTTTTTATAAGCACAAACAATGACATTCACAAATACAGATATTAACAATGAGTGAATAAGACATGTACAAATGAGTTGGTAATCCATGCATAATATACAACATTTAGTACTACAAGTACAAGTACTACAAATACAAGTATAATGTTTTACCTGGTGATGGTGCTAAAGAAAGGTCAGAGCATCTCTAAAATATTAGGAGCTATCCTCTTGGGATCATAAATATTAAGCAGACTCACTGGCTATTCAGAGTCCCACGTAGGTGTACACTAAAATGTATCAACAGTTGGATACATTTCCATTACATTTCATGTCGACAAAATGCTAAATATGACTATATCTTAAATATATATATATATATACTAAATATAAATATATAGTCATGTTAGCTTACTGATGCTAATTAAAGCATTGTATAGCCGCTTTCTTGGCTAAAGGCTGAAGTTATGGTCCCAAGTCATGGTCCTATCAATAATGACCATTCATTAACTTGCTTCATTACAAGTGGAAACATCTAGGGAAAGTTTGACTATATAATATATATGTATATATAATATATACAATGCTAAATTGCATTTCATCATTTAATGATACTTGTACCCATCCCTCCCCCTCAGCCTCCTTTCTACAGCCGTGATGTGGGTGAAATGTATGATGGGATCCTCCACAAGGCGCTGCCGCTGCCTCCTGGGAAGTCTGAGGCCGTCTGCTCTCTGCTGGAGGGGCTCCTGCAGAAAGACCAGCACAGGCGCCTCGGGGCCATCGCCGACTTTGTGAGTGTATTATGTTAATAAAAAACGTCACTCCACGTTAAAACAGATGGTTTTCCAGAAAACAATTATTCCTACTTTTATACAAATTGTTTATCGAAGGACTACTTGCTTTAGTGGAGTGGCTTTGATCTTTTCTAAGAACAGATCTAAACCCAGTCCCTCCGGGAAAATATACAAAGATCACCTTCATACTTATTAATAATTGCAGAAAACTCAATTGAGTATGTGGAATCCTAATATGAGGAATAACACATGTCACTAAAACTATATACAGTACAGTACGCATGTATAACTTATCTTTCTTTTTTTAATTTATAGTTAGAAATAAAGAACCACGTCTTTTTTTCTCCGATCAACTGGGACGACCTTGACCACAAGAGGATCACTCCTCCTTACAACCCCAATGTGGTGAGTGGTTTCCGGCTGTTAACTGTTACTGTCTTTACATAATAAGTGTGTCTGTCTGCCCGTCCAAACATCTGTGTACCCTCTCTAAAACAATCATTAACGTCCCCCTGAACTTTTCCCCCCACAACACATTTTCCAGTGGCAACAGCCAAGAAAATCTCCTCTTGAATTCCTTTCTACATCTCAGCCATTTCTCTTTTAGATAAACAGGTTAAAATTCAGATTAACCTATTCGTAAGGGTATATCAGTGTTGTAGTCAAGTCACCAATTCACGAGTCCAAGTAACTCTCGAGTCACCACTCTTCGAGTCCGAGTCCAAGTCCGAGTCACCAAGGGAGAGTCGTAGTCGAGTCCAAGTCCGAGTCACCCAAGGAGTGTCCGATTGGAGTCCGAGTCCGAGTCATCATTACCTGTGTTCGAGTCCGAGTCCAAGTCCGAGTCACCCAAGGAGTGTCCGAGTCAAGTCTGAGTTACAAGTCTTCATGTATTAATCTTCGTGGATATATGTGTTGAAATGTAGCTGCTCCTCTACATTGCTTTTATCCTGTCATGTTATACTAATCTGTCTATTGAACTGCTGTGAAGCGAGTTTGGCTACAATTCTTGTAATAGGTGCTATACAAATATAAAGCTTATTACTAATATTAATATCATTATTATTATTATTATTGTAAATGACCTTTAATATGTTTAACTATATTTAAAATGAGTTACCTTTTAGAGAAGTGATTATATTTGTATGCCAATTTTTTCCTATGGTAAAGTTCTCATTCATAACACTCGTTCGATGTCTCACTATGGGATGCGCCTCAACGCGTATACAAACAGAAGCATCAATCTCATTACGCCAATCCTGATTGGCTGGTGATCTTGACGTCTACGTCAGGGAATCCACCCACCCTTTAAGCAGCTTGCGCTACGTCGCAGCGTCATTCAAACACCTCTTNGTGTGCCTTGGCAGTCTCAGAAATTTCATTAGTAATGCGTTACATTACTTCGTTACAGCAAAAAGTAATATATTACTGTAACTCTGTTACTTTTGTAACGCGTTACACCCAACACTGCCTATAAGTAGCTTGCGCTATGACACAGCGTCATTCAAACACCTCTTCTCGCTTTAGAGCACATCTCGAATTATCAGTAGCCGGGCTAGCTTAACGGTCCACAGACTGAACCCAAAGCTAACATTCGGTCGACGGGCACTTGCCGGTTGCTATTTTGCTTTGCAAGAAGACTGAACAATATTATCACACCAGTTAATATTGTAATCTGCCTCGCCGTTTCTTTCTTTCGAAATTACGGTAAGGTTTGATTTTTTCTTCAAGCTAGTAACATACCTGTTGCTAGGTTTTCTTCCCTCCACACTGACACCACGGTAGCGAGGACGTTCTCTTTTCCTCTCTCACACCAGAGGAGACGGAGATAAAAACAAAAGGTATTAACACACCAGTTAATATTCTTTAAAGAATAAAATCTACGCCGTCGCTTTTTCCTTTCGGATTAACGACAAGGTTGGATTTTTTTTCTCAGTAACGTACCTGTTACTAGCGTGTCCGCTAGTGTCCGACACCCTGGCGAACAAAGATGGACCCTTCTCTCCCTCACACCAGAGGAGTCAGGGACTCGGAGGCTTGGCTATGCGGCTGCGGGTTTAAGATCTCAGGCACGGACTCAAACCAGGTCTGCTCGTCCTGCCTTGGGCTGGAACACGCCCAGGAAGCTATCGATAACCCCGGCTCGTGCGGGCATTGTGCCCGCTTCACCATTAAGAGCCTCCGCCGACGGCTAGCATGCCAAGCTAGCTTG
>NW_011339761.1:0-2209 GCF_000735185.1 Notothenia coriiceps | reverse complement strand
ACACCCAACTCTACATCAGTACCAATCCATCATCCCAGCTACCCCCACTGTCACTTGTCAACTGCCTCCGCGACATCCAAGCCTGGATGTCAAACAATCTACTTAAACTCAACAATAACAAAACAGAGCTCATGGTTGTGGCCCCAAAAACACTGCTCCGGAAGGTTGGAGATCTGCTCCTCACCATCGATGGCGGCCCCATCCACCCTTCCCCCGAGGTTCGCAGCCTGGACGTCACTCTAGCCTCACCTTTAACTCCCACATCAGGTCAACTGTCAAAACTGCATTTTTTCACCTACGAAACATCTCCAGACTCCGGGCCTCTCTCCCCGACCCCGTTGCAGAAACATTAATCCATACCTTCATCTCCTCTCGTCTGGACTACTGCAATGGAGTTCTGTTCGGGGTCACCAGCAAAGCCCTGGACAGGCTCCAGTACGTCCAGAACTCTGCAGCCAGGCTCCTCAACCGCACTAAGCCCTGGCTACACATCACCCCTACCCTCATCCACCTTCACTGGCTCCCGGTCAAGTCACGCATCCAGTACAAACTCCTCCTGCTAACTTACAAATCTCTCCACCCCATAGCCCCTCCATACATCTCTGACCTCCTTCAGCCCTACACCCCCTCTCGTCACCTGCGGTCCTCCGACAAAGGGCTGCTCTCCATCCAGCGCTCCAAGCTGAAAACATTTTGCCACCCTCTGGAATTGTCTTCCCTTTGCAATCAGGAATGCAGACTCTCTGGACACTTTCAAAAAACACCTCAAGCACCATCTGTTCACTTAGGCCTTTGGCCTCAACTAATATACAGTACTCAGCCACCTGTTCCTGTTTTGTTTTCTTCAGCCTATGTATCTGTATGATTATTATTACTTTTTGTTTTGTTTTGTTACTTCCCATTGTAAAGCGTCCTTGGGTTTCGTGAAAGGCGCTATATAAATTGAAATTATTATTATTATTATTATTAGGAACATGTAGTTCATGTAGTTCTCCATGTCCACTTGTTGCTGATGGTTGTGGTAGAGGAGCTGTATATTTTGCACTAACATCTGTAGCATGGTCAGTAGCATCTGGAGCACGAAAGCAACCCTGTGATCCGCCATTGTTGTTTTTGCGAAACGCATTAGCAATGACGCGGGGCTGAGCAAGAGAGGAGGGGAGAGGCGGGGCTATGATCGTTTAGGGCGTACACACGGTCCTGCAAGTGTTACGTTACCAGACCTTCCCACTTTGGGAAGCACTATCGTTTGAGGGCTCCGTTTCCGCGGTTCCGTTTCCGCGGTTCCGTTTCCGCGGTTCCGTTACGGCCTCGTGTGGATAAAGAACTATAGCGGATAACACCTGTTTCGTCTCCGTGTGCACAGGGCCTTAGTTTGCCCCAATATGCTTAATTTAGCATGAGTCCTTGTTTACCCAGATTCACTTCAACTGAAAGCAAAACTCATAGAATCACAATGGACATATTTGTGGGAAAATACGCTAAGTTGGAAAACACAAGTTTGGCTTACATATCTATTACAAAACCAAGACTATCAATTTCACTTGATGATGATGACCAGCCGAAGCTTCACATTTAGGTTAAGCTTTTTCTTTAATCGACCAATGTCTCTAAACCTTCCACTCATTTCAAAACGTTGTTAGAGTTGTATTCGTGTTAGGATTGGTGGAAAGTCTTATATTTAACTTTTTAAGGCTTAGTTTACTTCCAGCTACCATTTAAACGTTTACTGATCAGAAAACTGATTTGCCTTCTCAAGTGTTTAGCAACAAAACAGTAAACAGATATCTAATAATACTGCACTGCCACAAACTACCAAAACATAGCAACACAAGTTTCTCACAAAGTGTGCAAGCCATGTGTACCGCCTGCTGTGCTTTGCAAATGAACAACAGATACCATCCCTAAATATGTATCAGTAGGAATCCTTTTCAGATTTATTTCAAGATGAGTCATATGAGCAATATCCTGGTCTCTTTTCAGAAGTCAACAGAAAACGTCCTCCATTACCCACCAACACAATCTTCTACCTACTTGAAGTGTCTGATATCCAGTCACGAATGGCATACAGTGGGCTGTAAGTGTGTGTGTGTGTGTGTGTGTGTGTGTGTGTGTGTGTGTGTGTGTGTGTGTGTGTGTGTGTGTGTGTGTGTGTGTGTGTGTGTGTGTGTTTGTGTGTGTGTGTGCACTTTGCCGTTGGTGCAAACTG
>NW_011339760.1:0-546 GCF_000735185.1 Notothenia coriiceps | reverse complement strand
CTGGTAACTAACCTGTTTTCAAGTCTAAGTGTCCGGATTACAGAGGCGACAGTAAATCGGCTTAGATTAGGCTGAACCCTCTGTCCAGCCTCTCTCATCGTCACACCATGGTTGATAACATCTCATTTCATTAGAGAGTATTCTTCTTTGTCCACGTCCTCTCCCTCCAGCTCTACCTCTACCTCTCATTCTTCCTCCTCTCACTCTCAGCCCAGCTCTTCCTCTTCCTCTTGCTTCCATGTTGGCTTCCATTGTTGCTGTAAGAAAGTACTCACCTTTGGTCTTTCCATAGTGCTAACATCCTGATTGATGAGCCAACAATGATGCTATCAGGTGTTTGGTCAGGTGGAACGTGTTTCTTGATCATTTGATTTCATATAATTTTTATTTGTCCCGCTCATGGTACGCAAAACCAAATGTACAATAATTGCCACAAAACATGACTCTACTATTGAGCGAAAAGGAGCAGGGAGAAGAATAAAATCTTATGTGACCTGCCCCTTTCTAAAAAAAACAAAATAAATACAAATAGATGGTCTGCCCTTC
>NW_011339759.1:0-1451 GCF_000735185.1 Notothenia coriiceps | reverse complement strand
AAGTCTGTGGAGGAGTGCGCGCTGCGGTGACTCTTCTCTCTACTGAGGTCTTTGAACGCACCGCGGCCCGCCCTCAGGGGAGGGGGACCGCGCGCGCCGTCACAATGCCGTCTCTTCGAAACGGACATTATGGGGAAAAGTGGAATTGTGGAGAGAGATTAATCTTACTCTGGGATAAATGAACTCGTTCTCACTGAATGCATTTTTCCCACACACATCACTCTAGAACTAGAGTTTACAAACGTAAACCACCGTTCTCCTGCGGAGGTCCCTGAACGCACCGCGGCCACTCTCACGAAGGCCGCGCGCCCACGTATTAACGCTGTATTTCCCATTCAACGGTGAAATGCATTAATCGGAAATATTATACCAGGCAAGGTGTGTTTTCTGACAACAGCACGCCGGCAATAGCGTCTCTTGAACCCGCACAGTGCTTTGACAGCACACGGTTTATTCCAATCGTCACACGCCCACCTGCTGGCTCCCTTTACTGGGGTTTACAGCGGGGGGCGGGGAGTGTAGGACAGCGTTTCTTCCTCTGGGGATGGGCAAGAATCAGCCACGCTGCGATTACTCCCTATCCCGTGAGCAAGGAGGTCGATCCAAAGAGCCCTTCCGTAAAGACGGGGGCTCCCAGGAGATCAACACGGTCCTCTTTGGAAAAATGCCATGCGACGTGATCCCCCATGGACATCACACGGCAGTCAGCGGCGGCGGCCTGTGATGAAGTAGGGTCGACCCTATATCATGTGAAGCCACCGGGCACCGGTCCCCGGGGGAACCGGGCCTGGGGCAAGGCCCGTGGACCAAGCTATCACTCTGACCTGGTGAGGCGGGGGCATCTCTAGCAATAAGCGAGTAGCCCACACACCCGCCGCCATGATCATCATCCAGGGAGAGTACAGCCCTGGGCGGTGGACTTCCTTGGACACCAGACTCGGAAGGGATGGCGTACGTGAAATGGCACCGCCTCGGCCATATCCTGGTCCCCCAAACACTCAAAGCAGAGGTGGTGGGGATCGGCGCCCACTATTTAAGCCAGGGCACGATTTAAAAAAATACTTGTTTTCTTTCTTTCTCTGAGAAGAATACGTCTCGGACTCAGTGCTAGGCTATTACCTCCGCTCGCTGAAGAGTAAAGGATGGTGGTCAGGAGGCGAGGCCTCCTTTTATACGGAAGTGAGATGCGCACGCATTCAGGTAGGCCCGCTCGGGGCCGGCTACGTCTATAGAAATCTCAGTAGATGAATGTTTGCATGATAAGGTAGTACCCATAGAGTCCAGTAGAGGGCGGAGCCTGTGAGAGATATAACAGATAAGATAAAACCAATGATCAAATGATTTAACAGTGATATCTGCAGTACTCATCAACTAAAAAACATCAGTTTATCCTTGTTAATTATACAACATTTATTGGTTTAAATTGTGTACAATGCTTTTGTGTTTTTCCC
>NW_011339758.1:0-8823 GCF_000735185.1 Notothenia coriiceps | reverse complement strand
TGTCCGCCACTCTCCCACACTGTCTACCTTCAAACCCAGCTGAAACATACCTCTTCTCCCAAGCCTTCAACTACCTACCCCCACCACTGACTTCACTCACACCCCACGCTGTATCTCTTATTCACCCCACGCTGCATCTCTTATTCATACATTCATCAACTTTTTCTTTCCTCTTTTCCATTATGTTGTCTTTTGCTCGTTGTCCTATGCTTGCTCCCCCCCTGTGTTGTCCTTTGCCTGTTCATGTAATGTTCATGTTCAATTTTCTTGTCCAATATGTTGTCTTCTGCCTGTTCACCCCCTTTCTGTACTTTTAATTGTTTTTGTAAGCGACTTTGGGTTATTGAAAAGCGCTATATAAATAAAAGTTATTATTATTATTATTATTAACTGTAAACAGATTTACTTTTTCTTTCAACATTTATTTGAACAGCAAGTGGAGGCAAAAGTGACTGCACCCAAAACAATAAACCTGCTAGCTAACTAGCCTAAACTCAGTAACAGAATGTGGGCAACACGTTCTTCTCCACAGCCGCGCGACCTCTGAGTCAGACGTCCCTTCCCCCTTTTCTATCCTACGGGTACAGCCGTACAGCCACTCCCCCTGAACCCCGTTTCCCTGCCAACCCCGTCCCGTCCCCCCTCCCCTATGCAAGCCCCTCCCTCTTAATCCAGGGCTCGCTACAATACTGTATACTGTCTACACAAACTATACAAAAACGCCTTTACGCTTTGGCGCTTGTTTATCCATCTGTAAGCAACTGCCAGCTAGGTCTCTCAGTCACTCACTCCTGATCGTTCACTGCGCAGTGACAGCTGCTACGGGCCTGATGTGTGAAATTGAAACTGATTGATAGAACAAAAGGTAGCCTATCAAAACGGCCCAGCCCAGAACACTTACAAATGTGGGCCAGTAGGATTTAGGTAAACAAAAAAACTAAAAAGGGAGTGGCCGGAACACTTACAAATGTGGGCCGGTAGGATTCAGGCAGATGATTTTTTTTGGGCCTCCGGCCCACACACAGCACCGGCCCAACTCCCGGTATTCCCAATGGCCAGTCCGCCCCTGCACCAAACCAAACTGAAGGTTCACTATTTTAGCCTGTTATGTTGTTGTTTCATGTTAATGTTCACCAACTGCCATCAAAAAGAGATAAGGCTTAAAGAGTGCAGCTCAAGCAAGAGAGATGCATATATCCAAACAACTGAACAATGTTTCCACAGTCTCCCACTACAGCTGAAAACGAACCTTTGAACATATTTACGCGGTCCCTCAAATGTTGGCTCTCCTCTTGAATCCACTGTTCCATGCCTTTGCGTCCCATCCCAAAGTCTCTTAAGGTTGTCAGTGTGAAACACTGAAGTTGGCGCCAGCGTTCCCCGTTACTGATCCCCAAACCTGACAAAAGGAAATAGTTGTTTTGTGACGATCTGAGGTCTTATAGATACATGTAAATACAGAGACATGCAGACCTAAAACCATTAGGAAATCACTTGTCCCTTGACAAAGAAACATTATTTGAAGTGATTTGTGTTACCATAACCATTGGTCGCTTTCATCAGAAACGGCAGTGGACCTCGGCCAGTGAAGTCATCTGCATGGTCCACCAGAGCCTCCTTCTCTGCATCGTATCCTACCAGAACAACCGTCCGCTGCCAGCCCAGGTACACTGTCATCACAGGACCGTAGGTTTCACTGAACTAGAAAAACACATTAGGGTAATTAAAAGCTGCAAATGAATTAATACTTTTTTAGTGCAAGTGTTTCCTTGTGATCAAAACAATCTGTTTGAGGTTATGCAGAGACGTCGTCTCTCATTATTCTCAGATTTCACAATGTTGTCTTACCTTGAGAAAGCTTTTAAAAGGTGCATTTTTGTCAAGCTGTGGCAGGTTTCCTGCTAGAAGAAGCGCATAGGGTCCTGGAGGCAGACGATACTTTCTTCTGTTTTTGACATTAAACAGCCACAACAGGGCTACGATCAGCCCTGCCAAGATCACTGTTCAGTCAGACAACTCACGTGTTTCTTTAACATGTTTATTAGAAGCAGCAAATAGTTGAGTTTGGCGTCTAGGCTCGGGCCTCATCACTCCACAGATATACATAGCACGATGAGTGATGATTAAATAACTAACCCCTGAGCCACAGGTGGAAGCTGGGGTGGTGGTGGGGCAGGCAAGCAGCAGCGCCGTGGAAGTCGCTGCAGCAATAGCAGCAGCAAGCAAAGCATAGAGAGAGATCTGGCAGGTTAAATAAAGAGCGGCATATTAAGGAGACTCTGTTTGGTTGGTTGTAGAGTGGCAAGGGGCATTATGTATGAATGCAGCATAAGTGCTCGAGTTGACTGCCTGAACTAGCTCGCAGGCTTCGCCCCATTTGTTGAAAAGTTCATAATACTCTTAACACTTCGTCCTCTTGAATCTCTGCTGCTCAACAGATCTCTCTTATGCTTTAATCCTTTCATTGGAGTTTATATTTAAATGGGTGTTTATTTTTTAAAGCGGGTTGGTAGTAGCACTGCATTAGGGCACAGGTCAATGTCAGTGTCATGTGACACCCTGTACTATACCTTTGTACACCTTGGCATGGTTATTGATTTTCATTAACTGAAAGCCAGTGTGAAGCCAGGCTGACAACATCATCTGAATTGAACAATGGACAAGGAAAAGGACAACAACACTAATGAACTTTAAATATTTTCCACGTTGATGTTGAAGACATTGACAGTAATAAACAAAATAATATCTTTCTGTGTGTAAACCTAGAACAATAGGCATGAGCTGGATATTTAATTTTCTTAAGACATTTTTGTTGAGTATGTGTGTTCGATAAGATCGATACTTTATCATTAGAAATAGGTCTGCACCTTTGAATTGCCTTGTGTTGAAAGGTGCCTTGTGTTGAAAGGTGCTATATAAATAAACTTGCCTTGCCTTGCCTTGCACAACAATATTTCCAACGAATATGTAAAATTATGCCTGGTGGCTTATTGCCATATTCAATAACTACTCAACACCCATGCTCAACTAAAATGCAATTTAACATTGCATTCTGTAGTGTCAGCATGATGAATGGTTATGTAACATATTCTAATGTTTATTGCACATGCCATCAGAAGGAGATAAGGATTAATGGATGAGAGAGAGGGATGAATGCGCCGAGCAAAAAGACAAAGCTCACACACTCTTCTTTGATTTGCTGGCAGACAAATAGCTTTTTGTATATCAGAATCAGAATACCTTTATTCTTCCACAGAGGGGAAATGTACATTGTTACAGCAAATAAAAATAGCCAAAGATAGCTTAATTATAATTAAGAAGCATGCATACAAATAAGATAAAGCAGAAATTACAAAATACATATCCAGTACTGATTTGATGAATAACCCAACCGTTGGATTGGTTGCTCCTCTCAGCTCCAGTCGTAAGAACGTAGATTCAGTTTGAGCTTGATTCTGTTTCGGGTTTGATTGGGATTGGTTATTTCACATCAAATCTGTGTGAAATATGTGGATTTAGGACAGCTGAACTACATGGACTGTACCAATGTGTTTAATCATCTCTTAGATCAGTCCTTCACCCCGCTGCATATATCCCATAATCTCTTCGTGTTATCAGTGTGCAACATTGGATCTGCTGCTAGACAGTATGTTGTCCAATGTGGAGAAATACATATGTTATATGAACTCTCAAAGTGTAATTTTATCAAGAGATTACAAAAAATAAGCCCTGTCCAGTACAGAGAACAAAACATAATAAATGATTATCAAGAGTTTAAACCTTTTATGTGAATTGTTTTTTGTATAGGAGCATGGCATTTTGGAAGAGGTGGACTGCTTTGGTAAAATACTTGGGCACAATCAAACTTTCTATTTAAAAAAACACTTAAAAATATATTTTTACCCTTCAAAACATTAAGGAGCAACAACACCCACACGCTTTACCTGAATCTGTACTGCTGTTATTCTTTAATACATTTGTATGTTTATGTATCTGAGTAACCCGCTTAACTTGTCTGTGAGGGGCGGAGCCTCAGCGTGACTGTTTGGCCTAGTTGTCAAGCATGGCAATATTGAGCAACAGGGCTTTGAGGTATTACATAACATTTATAATATGATAATACACATAAGTAATGTTGATCAAATGTACTTTCAACAATGATGAAAAATGACTTCCAAGCTGAATTTACTTATAGGAAGGGAAAATGTTCTCCAGGTTGGTAAAGATTGATTTTTAATATCTGTATGAAAATAACCATTTCTCTTCAACTGATCACAATCAGCTGAGTCATTCTTGCATGTGACAAAGGAAGACAGCAAGAAAACATGTGCAGCTGTTCCTCAGCGGTGTGTGAATCTCAGCACATGATTTCCAAACTGAGAGCACACAAACCCAAATCCATATCCAGCACATGATCTATAAACCCAAAGGATTATTTTTTGCTGTGCTACAAAATCTCAGAAGGGCACACAGAGTGGTTCAGGCTCTGCATATCCCTCCCTCCTGCTGCTGCACACCAGCTAGCAAACAGCAGATGGATGTAGAGAGAAAGACGCACAGTCATGGTGACAGCAGGATTTATTTGGAGTTCACCTCTGCACTGCATTTCATGTGAGATCAACGATCACATAGGGACTCCTGAGAGCAGGGCAAAAGGAAGATGACAACATATTCACATAGGCCACATTTTAAAATGTATACAATGAACTACGAATTGTGGGAAAACACAACTGTTAATAGACTTTCATGTCCTCTTAGGGCCTGTGTCCAAATAGCGCCTTTTTCTGAGCGTTAGTGTCTTTTTTTTATTATTTCCGGTTTGATGTGAGAACAAGCTGTCATATGTGACGTCACATTTTGTGTGTTATGCGGCTGCTCCAAACACTTGAAGTTGATAACTTTTTAACTTTTCACCAAGGGGATAATTACGTGACTGCTGAACCTGTAGGAGAAGCTTGTTTTTCTATCATTTCACAGTCAGAAAAGATCGATATGTTGGAGTGGATTGGCTGGACGGACACTGGAAGTTGCTGTCGGTGTTTTTCGTCATATGCAAATTATTCCCCACACTTTTCTGGCTGTCAGATTGACTGGTGAAGCAAAGTGTGAGAGCAAGCATCTTCCAGTTGGATCCAATGGTCATAAAATGATATAGTAGCACAAACCAAGTGGCAATATTGGTCTGTCATACAATCGCAGTGATGTGTTGTCAGGATATCGTTTTCATAGAAGCAATAAAGAAAGTCCTTTTTGATGAAACGCTGGGACGAGGCTCTCACCGGCGCCCTACCAGTGCCTTTCACTCAAAGTAGATTCTATCTGAACAGAGGCCCTTAAACGTCTGTGTGGCTCATTACACTGCCATCTCAGTTAACCTCAGGCCGTCCTGTGGCATGGAAAGACTGATACAACACACAGGCAGTGTTCACAAGAGTCAAGATCATGAATGATTCACCTGAGGAGCATGGGCACAAAGCCAGGAAAAACACCTTCATTCATTTATAAAGTAGATGACAGACTATTGATGACTTTATAACTATGACCTTTTATCATGAAAGAATACCAACACAAGGAGTTTGTCAAACAGCTGCTATGTAATCAGAACTAAAAAGCAAATCCTCCACAATCGAATGCATCAAAGTCGGAGTCTCCTTCAAAGTCGAAGCTGTTGAAGTGGGGGGAGTCCACGTCCTGGCCGCAGGCGTGGAAGGACCCCCCCGCAGGGGGCTCCGAGAAGCCCCCGGTGACGTGGGCTATCTCTGAGGCTCTGCCAGCCAGCGGGGAGGAAGAGGAGCAGGAGTTGAGGTAGCCCAGAGCAGAGGAGGCTGCCGCCCCCCCCATCATTAGGCACACGGCCCGCACCGCCCGGGCATCGCTGCTGTTGCCATGGCGAAGACAATCTGACGCACGATGAGGGGGGGCCACAGGGACACTGCGCAGCGGCTGCCGAGGCCCACCGGCTGTAAAGGTTATTTGAAAAAAATATATAAACATAATTATTATTATGTTTTAATTAAATGTATTCAGATCTCAACTTTAACCAGAGTTAGTACATCTCACAATCCAGGCACGTGTGTTTGATTAAGAAGAGCAATAGATCTCTTTACGAGATGGAACCGCACACAGAACAAACATCAATCTTTTCTATGTGTATTCGCTCATCAACACCTAATGGGCCAGTGTCCTAGGACCTAGAGCACCTTTAAGCAATATTCATGACAATAACATTTAATCAATTTGCTATAAGCCCCCTACATTGCAGTTATTTGACGTTTCCGGCCTCTGCCAACCACAACTAAAGGTAAGCAAAGATAAGTTAAATTAGGTGCGTGTTAGCCATAATAACCTGATATCTCCATTGTATATCCAGCTGTGTTTGTGAGTTTGGTGAGCACAAACACTGTAATATTCAACCACTGCTGAGAGCGCACTACACTTCAGCCTTTGAGTACATACTGTTGGGCTATTTGTCAGATTTAGAGTAAAAGAGCTGCAAATAAATAAAAAACAAGCTACAGTCATTTAGAATTTCTTCCTAGTGAGACACAAAAGATGTACTTCTGAGTTTCTTTATGCCATTAAGGTGTTGTCAAAGTCTTGCATTAGCCTGTTAGCTAACTTCCATTCTTCCATTTGTTGTTTTAAGGGCATATGTGCGTCCCAATATGGCAAATTGCAGTGCAGCATGAATACTTGGATGGTGCACCCAAATGGTCACAAAGTTAAGTGTGGAACGCTGGACACTTCTCACACTCAATAATCGCCCTTTTTGGCTAAGGAACGAAAGTGGTGGGACCAGCCACAATTGCTGTTGCTCAGGTAAATACAGCACTATACAAATAGGTAAGACATTTGTTTTTTTCACTTCTTAAAGGTCCCATGACATGGCCATTTCTGATCATAATTCCATTGTTGAGGAAGTCTGTTGTTTAAATAGATTTACATTGTGCAATTTTCCAAACTCACGTTGGTTTTCATATACAGCATCTCTGTATAGTAGGCCTATGTGTATTCACCAGTGGTGTAGTGGGGATTTTTTTTACTGGGTGGACGGGGCGGGGGGAGACACCATGGATGCGCTCGTGAACTGTCAACGGGGGTGGGGGGACCTCTGTGTCGCCTGTCAGCTCAACATGATGCGGTTTAAACAATATAATAATAAAGGGCGAGATACCTTCTTGTGCGAATGCTTTATTAACTCGTGCGCACAAGTTAATAAAGCGTGGCCTCGTTTTATTTAAATTGAGGGATTCCTCTCCGTGACTCACAGTATCTGCTGCCCACATAGAAGGACAACCTCCTTGACTTTATGAAATCTCTGCGGCACCAGTGGCCTGTACTAAGCAGGATTTGCTATTTACACTATTCATTCATGAAGTATGACGCTGCGCTGTCAGCACGCATCTCCATGTTTGTGATTGGTCAAATGTTGCTAACCCCGTCCCTTTCACGTGAACACGCTCTCAGCCGGAATGGGGGCATTTGTTTATGATAGTATCGTTCGTTCCGGTGCACTCCGGCAGGACTATAGCACTACATCGAGATTAAGATTAAACAAATTTCTTTCACTTGGAAATACACATATAACTATGGAGAATCAGATTTGTGTAAATTACTGTTCGTGGTAATTTGAAAACAAATGCCGGTGGTGTCGGACACCAACCCACTCTCATGGCATTTCGTGTTCACCAACACGATTTTTAATCTATTGATTCGTGTTCACCAACACCATTTTCCCCTTTTTTTCGTGTTGCACAGCACGATTTTAAAAGCAATGTATTTCTACTGGTAATGTGTTTCGTGCAGCACGTCTTTTTCTCCGGTCGGGTCGTGGAAGACCGGAAGCTGTGTGGTTCATAAAAACATGTTCTTACTCAATATCAAGCCACAATTATTGCTTTTATTTTAAATCGTATTTTCGTAATTTCAGACTTTTGTTGCCGTCTGTGAGGAAAATAAATGGGGCTCAGAGCCTCAGAATACTGAAATCTGTATTTTTAAAATATTTTTTTCCTTCTAATTTGTTATTCTTTTCAAAATAACACACTGTTATTTACTCAACAATAACACACAATTATCCTTGCTTTTATTTATTGGTTTAATTCCATAATCTCTGGCTTTTTTGGCGTCCGTCAGGAAATGTATTTCAAAATAAAAATAACCGGAAACAGACGTAGGCCTCTAGGAGTTTAAGATGGCCGAAGACACTACACTACCCATAATCCCCAGTTATCGTTTAGGACTACAGTCCCCGTGATTAATCTTCAAGCTCTGGGATTGGATGTTGGAGTGGCAGTACGCCGAGGTTACGCCGAGCGTCAAACAGCTGTTTGAAATGGAACGAAACCACGCCAGACTATCCAAAACTGGAATCGAACGCCCCCCCAGATCTACACACGCTGGCTATTGTGTTTCGCAAAATGTTCTATGGGACGTCTCTACTGACAACACACTCACTCCATAATCGTCCAGGAGCAACGCTTGGTCAGGGTCCCGTGGCGTGCAGTTGTGACGCTCCTAGGCTCCTTCAGCTTCATAAAGGGACGCAAATAGCTTTCAACTGATTGCAATGTATTCCCATCTGCGGCGGGATTTGACGCTCATGGAAGCACGGCATTCGTTTGTGTCGGCTGCCCTTAAAAGGCAATGTGAGCGTCCATTCCCATTGGATAACGGACAATTGTACACCCGGAAGTAAGTATTACCCTTACTGTCGATTGATTTTACAGTGATATCTGCACTACTCATCGACTAAAAAACACCAGATTATCCTTGTTAATTACACAACATTGATTGGTTTAAATTGTGTGCAATGCTTTTGTA
>NW_011339756.1:0-4271 GCF_000735185.1 Notothenia coriiceps | reverse complement strand
CTGGTGGTGGTGAATGGATGGTTGGGTTCGGTCTGAAGGGGAGTGGCTTAGCTTGACCCTGGTGGTGGTGAATGGATAGTTGGGTTGGTCTGAAGGGGAGTGGCTATCATATCAAGGTGTGCCTGAACCTCACTGAGCTGAGGTTATTTGAGCCTCTCAGGAGAGAGATCTCTTCCACCTGGTTGTAGAAAAGCTCTTTAAATTCGTTAGCATTGCTAGCTAACCAGATGCTAATAACAACAGATCGCCACTGTGCTTACAACTAAAGACACAGCCACGCAAACACTGCGGCATGTGTACAGCTCCTTATGGGTACTGCAATATTTGAAGAGCTGGAGCGGCGTTGGTGCTGTCCATCAGCACTCATTTCAGACGAGACATATTCCACGTGAAGACATGTTACGCTCGTGTTGTGTTCAAGGAACCTGTCCTTGGCCAGGAAAAACAGGTACTCGCTTGTTTAATTATTTTTGCGGTCTAGATTTCTTCTTCTTTTTTTTGAAGAAGTCGGACTGACGGACTTTAAATACTTCTTGGTAGCTCAATCTATAATATGATATCATGATTTAGTATTAGCATTTATATTGTGTGTTAGTAAATATAATTTGCAAGTAACTACATGTACAAGATTTGCATGCATATTGTGGCATGACCTTTATAAGCAGCAAAAAAACTCTATTGAATCATAGGTACCTCAAATGTTTACTCTACTCCACAGGGATTTTAGACTTTGTAGACCATTAATCCATCCATCCATCCATCCATCCATCCATCCATCCATCCATCCATCCATTAATCCATCCATCCATCCATCCATCCATCTTCTCCCGCTTATCCGTGGTCGGGTCGCGGGGGTATCAGTTCCAGCAGAGAGCCCCAAACTTTCTTTTCCCTGGCCACATCAACCAGCTCTGACTGGGGGATCCCAAGGCGCTCCCAGGCCAGCGAAGAGATATAATCCCTCCACCTGGTCCTAGGTCTACCACTTGGTCTCCTCCCAGCTGGACGTGCCTTGAACACCTCCCTAGGGAGGCGCCCAGGTGGCATCCTTACTCGGTGCCCGAACTACATCAACTGGCTCCTTTCGACGCGAAGGAGGAGCGGTTCAACTCAGAGTCCCTCTCGGATGACACCAGCCACACTGCGGAGAAAACACATCTCGGCCGCTTGTATATTCAATATCAAGCCACACTTATTGTTTTTACTTCGGCTGTGAGTGTTTGTGTGTGCTCAGGATGAGTTTTGCTTGTTCTCGCTGTATCGCCGACCCGGAAACCTGTCCGCTCCTCACAGCAGCAGCTCACAGCAGTGACGAGCAGCAACCAGCCTCGCAACGTCCCGACCAATCAGACCTCAGTGGGCTCACAGGGAGGGGGTGGGGGGCAGGAGCTCCAACAAGCCGTTTAGGACAGAGAGTGAACACATACTATACAGAGATGCTGTATGAGAAACAAATGTGATTTTGAAAAATTGCGCAATTTAAATCTATTCTAGTAGACCTCAACAATGGAATTATGAGAAATGGCCATGACATGGGACCTTTAAAAGACCACTGAGTCTGATTGGCTTACAGCGTGGCTAGCATGGCTGTTCACTCATGATTATGGTAATGTTTGTATTGACATAACACAACAAATGATGTTTCCTGTCAGCTGAAACCCAAATCTAACATTAGTTTTAATAAAACATGGGATTAGCATCAACGTAAAACAGTAATCTTGGAATTTGTCATCGGAAAGGTCACTATTATTGGCCATCAGAGATATCTACAATAACCTGAACCGATGATAGTCAGTGAGATATTACTCTGTATGTTTAATGTTGATGTTTGAGATGAATTATTCATATTGAATGACACACTGCATGTCAAACACTAATGTCAGCGAAGAGCATCACCACTTTGATGCTTCGACCTCTGTCAGGACATTCAAACCATAACAATAAGCACTATCTTGGCTTATTATTAATGAACAGTTAGCTCCTTAATTAGGTCTCTTGTTCCTTGATAACTTTTTTCCCTCCTTTGTTCTCCATTCTGCTTTCTCTCCGCTCTGCTTCCCTGCCCTGAGGTCATCGCTGTACAGCAGCTTCAACTCTGCGCTCAGTACACATTACGGGTCAGCTGTGGTGGTGTAAGGTGTTCTTCTGCTCACAGACAAACAGCTTTCGGCTTCAGGTTCAACGATCGAGGCCCGACCGGCTGCTGAAACCACACGCCGAGGGTCATCAGGGCTGAAGAAACTGTTTGTGTTGTCAACAACACTTCATCAGAGAAAGATACGGCTGACACAGACCTTCAGGCAGAGTTAATATCCTCTAAGTTAGTGATCTCTGTATCAACAAGCATACACTTTACATTAGGATTAATATAGTTAAAATATTGTCTTTCCCTCACATTCATTGTCCTGTGCTTTTAAATAGAAATAGAAGGAAGAAGAAGGAAGAAGGCATACATCATTAATCCCCTAAGGTGAATTAATTTGTTCAACTCTGTTAAAAGTTACGTTATATTCGATTTGATTTGATGTCTATGTGTTGTATGTCTTTTAAAAATGGACCTTTAGTCAGATGATGATGATGATGAGGATGATGATGATACAATTACAATTCTAATACACACATTCAGAGTCAGAATCAGAATACCTTTATTCTTCCCACAGAGGGGGAATTTGCATTTGTTATAGCAAGAAAAGAGCCAAAGACAGCTTAATGTAAGCATGCATTAAAACATATTAAAGATACAGAGAGCAAGGTATATGTTGCACAGTTAGTGACGGCATATATATATATTTCACATAATTGGTATTGCATTCACAAACAAGTGCATTGATGGTTTTAGGATCTATAGTTTGAGGCCCTTGAACAGTTGGCGGTGTGATGCCTTTCTCAAGAACACCTCAGCAGAGCCCAGGGGGTGGACTTGCAGCTAAAATAAGATAATAAGATTAGAGGTACTTTATTTATCCCAATTAGAGAAATGTTAGCGTTGCAGCAACATAAAAAACCACAAAACAAAACAAGGCATTGCACATAAGTAGAAATTAAAGAGTAGAAATACACCTTACTAGAAGATAAACGTCTCAAAATAGAATTAAAGCAGCATTAAAAAGTAGAAAATACACAATAAAACACTATTGAAGGGCTTATTAGTCAAAACCACATCTTGTTTTGGTCTCTGCAGGGACTTGAACCAGTGACCATCTGCATCTACAAACTTAGCTCCAGACTAACATAGACATTACATACATATTAGATCTCACCACAAGAGCACATCAGTTCATTAGCAGTCATTTAAAACTCTATTAATGTGTTTGAATTCACCAAAAAATAGTTGTAATGCTTGGATTGTGAAACTACGCTGTGGTTCCAGTTCTCAATTTCCACCATTTCACTTTTGTAAGTCTTTTTTCTAAGTACCTCAACAGAAAGTATATTACTGTGGGCCAAGCTGAATCCAATGTGTCAGCAAGTGAGCAGCTTCCCCTCCAGCGCGATATCAACTCTCTGCTCAGCATATATAATATCTCCTTGCAGTTAAGTTATATAGACAGAAGCCTTTATTGTAGCTTTTAAATTAATATTAGATTACATTAGTTCAATCTGGAAAGACGGTTTTGATGTAGGAAATGGAATACATATTTATTGCCAGGAATACACAAATGGATGGATAGTTGAGTTCGGTCTGAAGGGGAGTGGCTTAGCTTGACCCTGGGGGGTTGGGGTCGTCTGAAGGGAGGGCTTAGCTTGACCCTGGTGGTGGTGAATGGATAGTTGAGTTCGGTCTGAAGGGGAGTGGCTTAGCTTGACCCTGGTTGTGGTGAATGGATAGTTGGGGTCAGTCTGAAGGGGAGTGGCTTAGCTTGACTCTGGTGGTGGTGAATGGATAGTTGAGTTCGGTCTGAAGGGGAGTGGCTTAGCTTGACCCTGGTGGTGGTGAATGGATGGTTGGGTTCGGTCTGAAGGGGAGGGGCTTAGCTTGACCCTGGTGGTGGTGAATGGATAGTTGGGTTCGGTCTGAAGGGGAGTGGCTTAGCTTGACACTGGTGGTGGTGAATGGATGGTTGGGTTTGGTCTGAAGGGGAGTGGCTTAGCTTGACACTGGTGGTGGTGAATGGATGGTTGGGTTTGGTCTGAAGGGGAGTGGCTTAGCTTGACACTGGTGGTGGTGAATGGATAGTTGGGTTCGGTCTGAAGGGGAGTGGCTTAGCTTGACCCTGGTGGTGGTGAATGGATAGTTGGGTCGGTCTGATGGGGAGGGGCTTAGCTTGACC
>NW_011339755.1:0-2172 GCF_000735185.1 Notothenia coriiceps | reverse complement strand
CTACAGAGAAAAGAAAATGCACTTGACTTGGAATTAATGTACTGTATGCATTCAAAAGTGCTGAATAAATGTTTTATGGACCCATAATAGTGATTATTATTTAAGTTAAGTTTTGCCATAATCATGTATTTTTCCATAATCAGGTAGCTGAAAAACATTGGTAAAAAATGTATACATTATATATATATATATATATATTTCTATTAATCATTTTCGGCCTTTCGGCATTCGGTTTTCGGCCAACTGTTTCCTATTTTCGGTATCCGTTTCGGCCAAGAATTTCCCATTCGGTGCACCCCGATAACAAAGTATTGAGATTAACTTTTGTTATTGACCAAATACTTATTTTCCACCATAATTTGCAAATACATTTTTTAAAAATCAGATTTTCTGGATTTTTTTTTCTCATTTTGTCTCTCATAGTTGAGGTATACCTAGGATGAAAATTACAGGCCTCTCTCATCTTTTTAAGTGGGAGAGCTTGCACAATTGGTGGCTGACTAAATACTTTTTTGCCCCACTGTATATACTGTACATACAGTACGTACTATATGCTTACAATACTGTTTGTTTACAACTAGTGCAGGAACTACTCTGCTACAAAGCAGGAGCAACAACTGTTTTCCTATTCTATATTAAATTATTACTAATATTAAACGTGTCTCGGGTCCAGACTCCATCACTTGGGTTACCAGAAATATACCCAGGAAGTTTGAACAGTCCCCCAGATTGGACATGTTCTCTTGTGTACAATTCTTTGTGCACGCTATTTTCAGAACATTTTAACGAATGATCCTGATGCAAACTGGTGGGGACAAAATTGTCAGTTTCCAAAAGTGGAGGGGACATGTCTCCAGCCTCCCCAGAATATGCTCATGACACAAGTTCCGGATGGTTAATGCAGCTAACTATTGATAGCAAATGACATGATCTGCACATCGAATACATCCCAGCAGAGCGGGCTAACTCCTGCTTTCAGATCAATGCCAGGAGACGTCCCAGCTGCTGGGCTGTGAGAGCAGGGAGAGCATGTGGGTGTGCTGCAGTGCAGCAGGGAGGCCTGACACATTACAAAACCTCTGTTGCTATTTCTGGAGCTAGAGATGCTTATAAGTCAAGAGGTGTGTGGAGTATTATGGGTGAGGAGCCTGGATCCATGTCCAGCTGCGCTCATTAGTGGTAATCACAAAGGACATCTGACATATGACATATTCATTCCCTCACCTTGCCTAAAAGGCAATTAGGCAAGGTGAGGGAAATAAAGTGTGACATATATGCTAAGCTCTGAAAGATGTGTTCTGTTGCTGACATAATATGTCGCTGTGAGCTGATGACGTGAAATGATAGCAAGCCAAGTCAGTTATGTACCCCTTCTCAAAATAGTTGTGGTTTCTAATCATCTTTAGGGTTAAAACAAGTAATTTTGTCTGATTAGACAACATTTAAATAACTGTAAAAAATCTATTCCATTTCATTTCATTACTGTGATTAGTGGATTGACATATTGCCGGGAACTACATTTGTAAAAATCCTCTACTGCTCCATAAGAAGGAATGGCGATTGTACAATTACGTCTTAGGAAAAAACTGTATGAACCCTAACCCTAGTCCTGTTATTGACCCAGTTAACCTGTTAAGCCCCAAGGTCCCCCTCGGCCGGTCCTTTTTTTTTTTTTTTTTCACGACACTGTGTCTCTGGGGATCTTAATATTTAAGAACCTATTAATGTGTTATACCAGATTAACGGGAATAATCTCAGCTAACTGACCATTTTTACCAAAACAAAACACAAGTCTCATAAGAAGCATTTAAATGACCCCTGAGCGAAAAATGCTAACGCACTTTGGCACAGAACTCAAGATAAAAGATACCCTTATTACTTATCATAGCTGCACATACAAGATATCCGATTAAAGCTGAGGTTCCAAAGATTATTTAGGTTTATAAAACGGACAAGTCAAATCAAGCAATCTGATTGGTTCTTAGCCGTGATATACTGAGCGTATACCACGGGTAGAATTGTAAGTTACTTTTCACAACAAGTCAGTATCCCTCCGAGAAAAACAGTATACCGTTAGGTTGAAAAGCAAAAAAAACTCCTTTTTACGCAGCGGTCCAGACATAGACATCAAACGGCAAAACATATTCAGTGTGCAGTTCCTTTGGCTTTAGG
>NW_011339754.1:0-4558 GCF_000735185.1 Notothenia coriiceps | reverse complement strand
ACACGCACGCACGCACGCACGCACGCACGCACGCACGCACGCACACACACACACACACACACACACACACACACACACACACACACACACACACACACACACACACACACACACACACACACACACACACACACACACACACACCTTAAGCCTTGGCCGCACAAGCAGTCATCACACTGGGAACAATGCCACACACACACACACACACACACCTTAAGCCTTGGCCGCACAAGCAATCATCACACTGGGAACAATGCCACACACACACACACTCCAGCCTTAGCATAACTCAAACTTTTTCTACAAGGATTAACAGAGGAAGTATGTTTGTGTGTGTGTGTTAGGGTGAAAGTGTGTAGATAGAGATGTCACGTTACTAAAGAGGAAAGAGGAAGTAAATCATTTATGGAAAAAAAGATGGGTGTGATCTCAACATGGTGCCGTTACAAGCTGCATTTAAAAGAAAGGATTTACAGATGGTAAAACATGCTTATGAATACTGCCATGAAGTGCTCATACAGCAACTTCTGCCCGGTTCCCTCAGCGTGTCTTTGACATGGGGAAAACGCTTCAGCCTTTCCAACAGGGCTGTCTTGCTGTAATTGTGTATTGATATATTTTTGTTTCAGTAGTTGTGTGTGTGTGTGTGTGTCAACATTTAGCAGGACGAAACCATGTGTTTTTAAAGAAAAGTGACATTTGTTTCATTCAAGTGACACATTTATTTAAGGGACCGTGGCAATTATGATTCATTCTTCTGGAGTAAAGAGGAAGTTGTGTAACATTATTGTGGAATCACACATTTAATATGAGGAGAGGGAACTTTAACATGGGAGACAGTTTTCATATAAACAGTCAATGTTTTTTAAACCATGACAAAATCCTTTCTTTAATCCAAACCAAGAGTTTTTCTGTCCTAAATCATGCTTTTGTGCTTCAATCAAACCAAAC
The DNA here is from genome assembly GCF_000735185.1 of Notothenia coriiceps. Taxonomy (NCBI): domain Eukaryota; kingdom Metazoa; phylum Chordata; class Actinopteri; order Perciformes; family Nototheniidae; genus Notothenia; species Notothenia coriiceps. Next base: position 3,607 of record NW_011339754.1, on the reverse strand, counting down.
CTTAAGCTTCATGAGTTCATTACTGACACATGTCCATTGGCTAAACACAGAAACAGGATGACAAAATGTCACAGGTTCATATCTTTTAACAACTATTTCCATGTGGTTTTGATCCTCCTCCATGGTTCCCCTGCATCAGATCCTTCCCTCTCCCATCCATCCTCCTTTTCCCCTTCCTCACTTAGGAAATTCTCAGCTGCTACGGTCATGTCAGGTCATCCCCTTGGAGACTATTTTAACTTTTTTTAACCTGCGCTTTGACATTTGTTCTCAGCATCAACGTTTAATTAACTGCAAGAAGTTTCATCTGCTTTTTAGAAACACTTTTAAAGTTCCCTTTTTATCTCAGAAACAGGAATGTTGGTTGCACAGTCCAAACCCAACGATAATGCAAAGTAACACACCCACACGCATCTAACATAGACTATGCAAAATCATTGCTCACCATCATAAGGGACACCTTGTGTATGTGTGTGTGCAAACATTTGTGTGTAGATAATGCATGGCTGATAACACATGCAAATATCTACATTAAATAAATCCCTTAAATGTTTGATTTGTATTTATATATATATATAATATATTTATATTTCAGAGAAAACAGTCACGCACAACAGACACATACAGATAAATAAGTAAACAATTCTTGGATTTGCTTGATATTTCATATATTAGGTACTCAGATGAGGATACTATCAGATCAAAATGGCCCACACTCACCTAAAATGCTAAGACAACATATTAGATTTATAAATATCTTTATCCTGACTTGCAAAGAGCGGTTGATTTTTTTTTTCATTGAATACTCAAAAAGGAAGCAACATAGAATGTTTGAAATATTTCTTGAGGGGGTTATGCATGTGGAAAAAGATCCAACTTCCTTCCACAAAGGTTTTCCTTCGATAAACAAAGAGTCAATAAAGCAATGACATGATCCCTCATCATCTGTCCACTCACTGCACCCACAGAATATTAAGTCTGTTTGTACACATTTCAAAATGGCATATATGATTATTTGTAGATGAGGGTGTAGTTGTAAGGTAACACAACCCAACCCTAACCCTAACCCTAATCCTAATCCTAACCCTAACCCTATGCTAAATCTAGAAATATTCATTAGCTCCATGTTATGTTTTTAGATAGATGCACACACATTCTGATTACTTTTCACAGTGAAGGTCTGTGCTTTCCAATTGCTTTTCTAGTTTGTTATCTCTTTGTTTAAATACCAACATATAATATAAACATAAATTGGACATAACATAAAACACTTTCAATTCAGCTGTTATGTGCAGTATGTTTTAAAAATATTGGTGTACACACATGCAGTTCAAGAGGAATTTCAGATACTTCTTGAAGTTCATTTGGTCTGTCTGCAGCCCTAGGAATCCCAGTAACCAACTCTATCTTCAAGCTTCCATCCCCCAGTCTCCATCTCACCGGCATGCAACTCCAACCAGTGGCCCCATACACCACTCTGCTCCTAGTCAAACAAATCCCCCCCCCATTCGCTCCAAAAAATAAATTAATCTCCCAACTCAACCTCAGAGTGCTGCCATGGTTCATGATGTTGTTTAATAAGGAGGACGGTGTGATGTTTTTTTTTAAATATTGTAATCGTTTAACCTTTATTAGAATTATGGCATTTTTATTATCTTTTTATTTTATTTCTGTTGTACCTATATGTTCACTTTGTTTTATGGGGTTTTATATTTTATATTGTTGCATTGACTCAGTTGTCTTGTGTCGTATCTGTCGGACAGAAAAAATGTTTTTCATTTTTTTTTTTTTTTTTCATTATCACACCTTTTACCTCATTGTCTATTAATGTTAAAACGTTATATTTTGCTGCATGTAACGTAAAGTTCTTAACAAATAATCTGAGGGGAATTTCTTGTTGTTTATTTTTAACTTGTGATGTGTCATTTTGTAAAGCACTTTGAGCTGCATGTGTTGTATGAAAAGTGCTATATAAATAAAGCTTTATTATTATTATTATGTTTATCTGTGTGACTGGAGATGGTGGTGGGTTTTTGTGCAGGTTTAGTCTCCTTACTTGACCTTTGAACTCCCGAAGTCTTCATACCTAACCTCAAAAAGCGTCTATACCATTGCTTACACTCAGAAGTCGGCTGATGAATGATGGGAAGTTGAGATGTGTTCCCTTTTCCCGCTCAGCTGTCCACGCTCACTGCCCGAACAGAAACCCCCCCCCCAAATAACAGTTGTTATCTCTCTGTTTGACGGTGTGTGTGTGTGTGTGTGTGTGTGTGTGTATGTCTGAATTGACAGTTGTGGGGCCGTTGTGATGACAATGAAAATGTCTTTGTTCCACGAAACGGAAGCCAGTTGTGTATGTCAGATTGTTTATGGAAAGGAAAGAAGATATTACGGCTATACGGCTATTTCTGGTCACACAGTGTTATATAGAAGTTTCCTCTACATTCGACAAGAGAAATAGCTACGGCATTTTCTACAATAGAAATGTAAAATATTTGCTGTAGTCGAGCAATGAGTCTGACGTCAATAACTATACTCAATCATAAACATGAAATTACAAATATTTTTTCTTAATCTAACTATTCAACTTTCCTTTTTTAGCTTTTGACGGTGGGCAGCCCCACATGGAAGGAATATATATGAACCTATATATTTTTAATATATGTCACATATATGTTTAACATATATGTGACATATCCGAAATTGGACCCCTACATATATGTCTCTGAACATATATGTACATATATGGGTGCAGTGTATATGCACATATAGGTTTCACATATATGCACGTATAGGTTGCACATATATGCACAGATAGGTTTTACATATAGGTTTCACATAAATGCACATGTATGTAAAACAAAATATAAGTCATTAAAATACATTTATTGTCAATAAATGTCAATTATTTAGTCTGCTTTTGGCGAACCCTGAGCTCTTTCAGCTTGTTGTTGATGGCTGTACCCAGCTGGCCCTTCGTTGTCTGTGGCCACTTCTTCATTGTTGCCTCTACAGAGAAAAGAAAAGGACATAATGAGATGACAGTGTAAAAATGCTCCAAGTCTTCTACAGACTCCAAGCATTCCACTCCAAAGTTTTGCCAAACCACCTGGTGTAGTGTACACGAGCTCCGCTGTGAGTTTATTGGCAGATAAAGCCCAAAGCCTTTATTCAAACAGATGATCTATTTTATTAGTGATTTGTTTCATATATCATTACTATTATTTTTGAATTATCTGAAAAGTCAGTGCATTTACCAAATCTGTCTAAGAAGCTGCTAAGTTTACAATTATTAGTTAGAATTAGGTAAAGTTTGGCTTTTCAAAATACTGTTTAAAAAAAAAAATGACATCACATGAACTTCACTTGTATACAAACAACAGAGATCATCAGCACAGGTTGTTTACCAGAAGAGCAATAAGATATGCATTGCAATCAAGAACATTAATTAAAGACATGATATGGCACAAACACAGAACAAAGGGCATGGTCATTGATTAAGGGTGAAGATGCTGGTTATTTAACACTGCAGAGGAGAACAATTAGTGTCATGGGGTTATTAACGACTACATATTCTATACACCGGCCACTGTCTATTAGCTCCCTT
>NW_011339752.1:0-993 GCF_000735185.1 Notothenia coriiceps | reverse complement strand
CTTCATTTGCGTAATCCTCCCTCAGGGACTTATTCCGGTGTGAACGCGATCTACTAGATAGTTCCGGAACTAAAGATTTCCGGGCAACTGTAAGCAATTAAAATCAATGTTTATATGGCGTAATTTAGATTAAATATACTGTATTGTACTGTAAGCTGTTTTATTATGAAAAAACGGAAGTTCACATACACTCTTTTAAAACTTAAAACTGTTTTATTCTGAAAATTCTTCATTTCCGGTTAGCATTAGCATGTGGCTAATGTTATATTTTTAAGAAAAGTGAATTTAAGGTGAAAATGACACGTAGTGTTGCACACTAAAACACGCTGACTTTAACACTACACTTATTGACGCTGAGATGTTATTATTGCTGAATATGAAATGAATGTAGACCTACCAGTTTTATTTTAAAAAGCTTTATTGAAGGACAACCCCGTTGATTACATGACGTCACTTCCGGCCACACGCAAACTATGTTTTCAGCCTTTTAGAATGTATCAAATAAAAAGTCATGAGTGAGAATATGCATGTGGAGTTATACAACAAACACACAACGTCTAAATCCTCTTATTTATGCAATATCAGTCACAGAATAACGAAGCCAGTAGGAAGACCCGCCCATCGTCGAAGCAGCCAATGAGACGAGGAGCCAGGAATCGCATATACACACGGGACACAGAGACTCGGCCTCTCTTCTTCCTCCTCTCGACATGGCGCTGTGTTTGACTTCCTCTGTCTGTTTCAAAACCACGTTACTTCATTAAATTACCCATTTTAACTTTTCCGGGACTACGTTGTCTCTTTTTAACTTCCTCCTGGACTCGAGAAAAAACAAACATGATCTACAGAACTAAGTTCCGGGAACTGTTCCTGGGAAAAGTACTTGGTGTGAAAGCGCCTATTAAAGAGCAACTTGCAGGGTTTTTTTTTTCTACATTTATGCTTAAACTAGCTTGAAAATTACAATTAAAAAAGTGAATGCCGGATTTGATA
>NW_011339751.1:0-3333 GCF_000735185.1 Notothenia coriiceps | reverse complement strand
AAGTTTCCCATCATGTGCTGAAAAGGCTGAATAGTTTGATATTTGAATGGTTCCTGCAGCTGAAATTAGGCTGAAGGAGTTAAATAAAGATATCAAATGTAACTAGTAGTTATTGAATGTTTACAAACACCTGTGTGTGTAAACCCAGAGATCAAAGGTTTCCATGGTGTCTGCTCTGATGATGTCACTCATGTGTGTGGCTCCAATCTGCCCAGCAACACCATGACAACCAACTGTAAACAGCATTCGCACTAAATAACGGGAAACAGACGTAGGCATTTCGAGCGATTATCCAAGATCCTCAGCTATGGTTTAAGCTCGCTGATTGGATGTTTTAGCCGCAATGCATGCTGAGATTTGGTGTTTATATGATATGAAATCGGAAAAACATTTTAAAAGAATAAAATAATACTTAGTTGCAAAACAGAAAAACGAATNTAAGTTATTGCACGAAATTGCGTGATCCGGTCCCCAGCCGTTTGTCCGCCTGGCGTCAGGACCTAGGTCTGGGTCTGCGGTTGGATTATGCCGGGCGCCTCGACTATTCGGTCCTTGTAATGATCCCCTAAAAAAGCCGCGAAGGGCGAAAAAATTGCGACCCACTAAAACCCAACTGAACACATTAAGCACACTCTTTGGCTCTCCTCAAAAACAAAACCCACCACCGGTTTTTTAGGGGATCATTACATAACCAATATCGAGGCCCACAGGCATATCCAACCCAGACCCAGACCTAGGTCTGCGCCAGGCGGACAACGCTGGGGACCGGATCACCATTCGTGCAATAACCTTTAAAAAAATTTAAACCAAAATACAAATATAAACTACCTTTTATAATCTCATGTATGAAAGTACCCCCTTTCATCTTCCAGACACCATATCTTTATATCCTTATATTTTTAGTCCTTCTATGATATTCACTAGAGATGTTATTTTGTCAAAATACGACCTACATGTTTATATAATTATCCCTCCTCCACCGTTTTGTACTTTCGTGCTAATTGGAACAAAAAATTTGTAATTTATTTATGAACACCACCGAATTTCAGAAGAAAATTTATTCTTTTTTTGGAAACCATGAGTTTTTCTCTCATCTTATAATTCCGGACTGTTTCATGAATTGCAGAGAGATATAACGAAAGGACGTTACACCATTGATAACAACTTCGTGAATAAAATTTGACTAATAATATGTTAATTAATATGAGAATACTTCATAAATCTATCATATCTTTACACATCTTAAACTGTCAAATTACCACCTCAATATGTGTGTATAACTATCCCTACAGAAAATTACGTGACCCACACGACGCTGGGCTTCAGACAGTAAGTACGTATTGATGTGAGTGTCAACACACATATACTATACTAGTTGATTTGCGAATCTTTTAGAACGTGTTAGAAACTTTCCCTACCACGTTTTATCTGGTAATATGTCAGAAATAATTGATAATCACTCTTAATTGCTCTTTACTTATAATGAAATAATGAGCAAAGGTAATGTACAGTTTAACGTCTATTTACCAAATCAGAAGAGTTCGGTGGGTTGATAAGTCTTATAGAGGAGGACTAACAACCGTGAATTGTTAGTGAAGGGACTTAACAATAGTCCACATTGATTTCAGACGAAATTCCAAATACAATATAAAGTGTAGTAATTAGTCTTAGACGGTTTCATTGAAGTTTATCTTACCATCACACTTCATTTTTAATGGTCCAATTGGAGACTTAACATAACCCTTATTCTTAATGTTTCATTGTTACTCGACAGTACACCTATATATAATTACGACGCGTAATACTGGTTCGCTTAAAGTGGGTGAAATAATTAATAATACAAAATGTAAACTATTGACGGTTACACAATCAGATTCTTTGAATATCAACTTTCAAAAAGAATACAATCACAGTACAGGGAAGCACAGGACACGTACAATAAGGGATTTTGAGGGCGAGCCCCGGCACTCTTAACGAATCCCACAGGCCAGGTGTCTTGAGAAGGGGTGCGAAGGTTGAATGTTACTTCTTCTTTAGAGATACTGGCGTTTGTATTAATTTTGTTCGACTCATGGACAAAAAGGGACCCGGTTCCCTGTCCTAAGGAACCTTTGTGTTGTGCTCGCTTTGCACAGAAGTGCTTACAGAGCAGACTTTCTGTCACGACTGTCCTCCTGTGCTTGCGGCGAGGTCGGGAAGGTTTATAACGTCATGGGTATTCTCGGCTGTGTACGGCGTTCACAAACGCCCGACACAGGAAATCACAGTGCAATGGCAGGAACTATCAAACATAACATGTGGTACATTTGATGAAAAAAATATTAGAGTACACATTTTCATAGGAGGGAAAGTAGAAGGTCAATGATAGCAATATAGAATATAAAAAATTGAGAAGATACTATAAGTGATCTCTACAATAAAACAGTTTAGTGCAGGATGTACAAAGATATTAATAGGAGGAGGTGCAAAACAGAAAAACGAATTAACCTGTATTTAAACATTAAATAATACTTTAGATTAAGGTCTTCTTTTAAATAAGAAAAAAGCTTTGGGGGTATTAAAAGATAAATATTAAGACTGACAAAGTACTTAACGTCTAATATATTGCTTTCCTGCAATGTTAACTATGTTGAAGCACTTATTTTAACTGATATTATACACATTAATTATACTCTTATGTATGTAGATAGTATAAGAAATGTGCAGAATATGACATTTTAATGGTGGAGGTACACACACATATTGATAGATGTCTTGTTATGCGCTGTTGAGGAACCTGTGACCCAAGATTTTCATTCATTGCATACACCGTAGTTGTGTATATGATATGTCAATAAACCTTTGAAAATCTTGATCTTGAAAGGGATGTGCAAAATAGCCATAATATACAGTCTTTAATTAACTATTAGTAGAAAATAACGAGTAATGAATTTACTTTATTACTCGTTTCCATTCATGTCAATTGCAGATAAATGTTTAGTCTTCTCAAGCACCAACTATCAAATATCTCTCCTTATTGTTGGCACTTGACAATCACCTTCCCTGAATTTTACTCAGGTGTAACTAAAGTCTGATTTAAGGGTTGTTTATATTTCACATCATTAATCAGAATCTGCAAAGTAACTCAAATAAGTGTAGTGGAGTAAAAATACCAGGTTAACCTCTGAATTGTAGTGGAGTAGAATTACAAAGTAACAATGAGCTGTCATGTGGGTATATATTAATGCTGCACATTATGGACACAAGCGATTTTCACCCATTTATTAATTATATGTTTCAGACGGCAGCAAAAGTCCGAAATTATACGATTTAAAAATAAAAGCAATAATTGTG
>NW_011339750.1:0-3316 GCF_000735185.1 Notothenia coriiceps | reverse complement strand
TGTGTGTGTGTGTGTGTGTGTGTATGTGTGTGTGTGTGTGTGTGTGTGTTTGTTTATTTGTGGCCTTATTGTGTGTGTTAGTTGCAATTTACACCTGTTAGGATGTGTTTCCTCCATCTTGTTTGATGACGGTGATCATTGTGTGTGTGCCGCCACTCAGAGAGTTAGGGTGTTTCTTTTTTATAAAGCCATGTAGATTTGAGTGGAATAAAGAGATTAACTGTGTGTTGATAATCCTCTCATCTTCTCACGCACACACACACTCACACACACACTCCTTGTTTTCTTGTTTTTGTGTCTTTGTGGGCGTGTTGATTTATGTACATCATTCACAGTTTTCTCTGATGAACTTGCTTTGCTGCAAGTCAGATTGGTCTCAGGAGAGGTTGTTGTTTATACTCTAAAAGGCTTTAAAAATCAAAGGTTCTCGTTTCCTCCTACTTTACTTAAGTAATTCACAGTTTTACATACAGATCACCTGCTGGTTTATTCTCATTCTGAGGTTGTAGGCGTCATCCTTTTAAAATAAATGCTAAATATTCTCTCTGCTCCCCCACAAGCTGCTTTTCAAGGACTTCTTAGGCAAAGCATATTAAGAGAATTTGCCTCTCAGTGCTCCTAAGGTGCAGTCAGGTAGATATGGAAGTGAGCAACCAGTCCATTTAGGTGTGGGGACGGTTCATATTCATGTGTGTGTGTGTGTGTGTGTGTGTGTGTGTGTGTGTGTGTGTGTGTGTGTGTGTGTGTGTGTGTGTGTGTGTGTGTGTGTGTGTGTGTGTGTGTGTGTGTGTGTGTGTGGTACAAAATAATGAGATTGCAAGGCTGCATGTGCCAGCTTTTACCAGAAAATAAATGTGCCGGTTCAAATTAGCGACAGAAAACCCCTAAAATGTTGGATTTGAGCCCAGACTCATTTCAAATTCATTTTTATAAGTAAGCTTATCTGATGATTTTCTGGTATAAAAAAAAGGATGTTACTGTTTTGTTTGTTAGTCAGTAACTCTGTAACTGTGAATATGTGAGTTTTGCATTTAAGGAAAAATTTAGCTCGTTCCAAAGAGGAATCTTAGTGTCTGTGACCCATTTACGTGCGTCTGTGTTTAGTTTACAGTGCAATCAGTGACGGAGCTGCAGGGTCATGCATGCAAACCAAGATGAAAGCGTGCATTTAGCCAAAACTGGCAAAAAATGTACGAGAACATACTGAGGATACGGACGACTGGGAGGGTTGGGGATTATGCTGCACGAGTGGTTTTGAAACTCTTATCCAGTTTGAAAGTTTGTCATCGCGAGAATCCTTTTGTAACCGCTGTCCAAAAAAACCCCATGGTTGGAGCATCTTTGAAATGAAAAAACAATGTTTGAATTGTTAGTTGTACTAAAAAAAAGCATTTAGAAACATTTTCTGTGTACCATTACTCCCATCTGCATAGCACAGCTGACTGATGATTATCAACGATGCTTTTCTGTCAGTGTCTCAGATGTATTGTTAGACTTTATTAAGCCACACAGCTGCTGGAAAAACACATCCTTTTGGCAGAGACTGTATATGCTGACAGGAATGATGTTACTCAGCGTTTGATCTTGTGCTTGAGGACGAAATGTGTACAAACCAAACAAAATAGAGAATACAGAGATGTGTAATTTAAAAGTAGATACATTTGAGTCAAGGAATGTAAGCTATCACAACACAAAGGATTTGCAATAGATTAAAGAGGGCCTATTTTGCTTTTTGGGGTGTTCCCTTTCCTTTATTGTGTGTGATAGGTTTTGGTGCATGTAAATGGTCTGCAAACGCTAAAATGCCTGGGAGTTCCCCCCCCACCCCCCACCTGAATCTCCCCCATTGGACTCCTTTGTTTACCTCCGGGACATAGCGACATTACTATGTAACACTAGCGCTTCGAATGGCTAGCGCTCCAACACATTGTATGTGATAGGGAGGCTGTGGCTCAGTGGGTAGTGTGATGGACTTCGAATCAGGGGGTAGCAAGTTGGAGTCCCACTGCAGTCAGCATGTCGTTGTGTCCCTGAGACACTTCATCCCAAATTGCTCCTGTGGGGATTGACCACAGTATTGAGTATGTAAGTCGCTTTGGATAAAAGAGTCTAACAAATGACATGTGATGATAGGCTAAGGGGCGGGACATCTCGAAGCGGTTGACCAATCACAACAGAGCCGGCCAGCTGTGTCACAGTAGAGGAGCAAAATACGAATCTGAAAATAAGCTAAATAAGGGCCCCTTTAAGATTAGCAATATCTGTTGTCACGTCATTAATTCAGTTGCTTGCATGCAGCCAGTCAATATATTTGCATTGCTTAGCATATTTTGCATAGAATAATAAAATGCATTGGATCCAGTGTGAAATATTTATTTTCCTCACGGTATCCTTATTTTCATTGGGGTAGAAAATGCATACGTGAAATACAGACCTGCTGTGCAAAGCCTTCAAACATAAACACTCCACAGACACCTTTTATCTTTCAGCTCAAACGTCTTATGGATGCAGCATAAAGTTTGTGAGGCGAAATAATATTTTTGAAGAAGAGAACTCCTCTTGTAATGTTGTGTGATTGACAGCCAGCACAAGTGCGACTTGCTGCATATGTGTTGACATGAAAACAAAAGCTGTGTGTGTGTCTTTACTTATGATGGCTCTGAAACTAGATTTTAATATTAAACAGCAGCAGATGGCTTCTTCTGAAGGGAGGGGAAAAAATCCTTGATATCTCAGAGTGTGTGCAGACACTAACAAGAAGAATGAGAAGAGTAGAAACTACAAGACTGGCACAAATAATGAGGAAGACATTGTAGAATTCAAGAGAGAAAGTCCTGGGTGTTTTTAGATACCATTTTTACTGCAGTGGAAACACAAAATAATGGTTTCCAATCGAGCACCAGCTCCGAACAAGCCCTGGAAATGCTTCAGTGGTGACATTTTCACACTCGGCTGTTTGTGTTTAAAGCGACGGGCAGAAGAAGGTCAGGTTTCAGTTCCAGAAACACGGACCTGATGGAGAGGGCGAGTCATGCGAAGCCTCATGTTTTAAATGTGAGTCAATGTTGTGAAGCTGTAATCTGAGGTGTGTTTCATTTCCTGAACCTGTCACTCTCTCCCCAATGACCTCACTCCAAGTGTGTGTGTGTGTGTGTGTGTGTGTGTGTGTGTGTGTGTGTGTGTGTGTGTGTGTGTGTGTGTGTGTGTGTGTGTGTGTGTGTGTGTGTGTGTGTGCGTGCGTGTGTGTGTGTGCATATGTATTCAATGTCTGAATTTAATAGGTCCCATTATGCACAACCTTTAATCAGTAAAAACA
>NW_011339749.1:0-3846 GCF_000735185.1 Notothenia coriiceps | reverse complement strand
CTTTTTTGCGAGTGGTGGAGGCTTGAATGCTAGTGGGAGTTGGGTTTGCACTTTTAGTCGTCTTTTCTTTTGGTACCGGTGATATTCAACGTTCGGGTGATGCCTTTTCAAATGAGTGTGCAAGTTTGATGTATTGCCAGCCGCATAACCAGTTTTAGTTGAACAATGCCGACAAACAGCTTTGGTTCGGTCCACCTGTCTTTGTCCGTCATCCTTGTAAGTAACTGCGGAACCAAAATGTTCCCAAACCGGAGACTTCAATGATGCTGGAGGATTTTCGAGCTCAACTTTATCTGCGTTCGCCATTTCGACAGTTCCTCAAATTACTGACTACATTTGAACGCATCCCTGTGACCAGCTCTCATAGTATGCCTCTCATCCAATTAAATGACTTGCTCGCTCTGACGCGTTGAACCCAATGTGAGCAAATTACTCTGAATGCTGCGACGCAGCACCTGAGATTACTTCCAAGAAGTTCTCAATTTCTTACCTTTAACGTTATATTCGTTCGGTACACACGTGTACCGAACCGAAGGGCCCGTACCGAATAATTTCGGTATGGGCACGTATACCTTTACACCCCTAATGTGTAGATATGACTTTTCTCCGTCACGTTGTTTCCATAGCAACAACAACTTCCTGTCAACAGCGCTAACTCTCCTTCAAAATAAAAGCATGTCCATAAAAAATAGGAAGCCAAGCCAAATTACACTTAAGACATATACAACTGCAACGAAAGCAACAAACACAATGCAATATCATTTTCAATTTCAAAGAACACAAATTGGGTTGTATACATTAACAAATAACTATAAAACAACAATACTTTAGAATAACAAAATGAATGCTGTGAATAAACCGAAATACACGTGTTGAAGGCGGTTCGCTGCTGATTACTACGATTATCCAAAGTTAATGTAAACTTGAATAATGTACTTCATTTGAATGTAATAATTATGTTGGTTGTTGTTTGTGGATGCGCCAGTGAATGAGCCCCATTAACTGAGTTTTAAACATCACTTTAAATGGAAGACCCCCATAGGCCCCGCCCACTCGGATCGGATCGGCGATCGACATCGGCCGATACTGATCGGCCCCAAAATGGGCAATCAGAGCATCCCGGAGTGATTAACTCTCAAATAGCATTCAATTGAATTTCTGCTAGCGCGATGTGAAAGAAATGCTCCGATGTGTGAACATTGTAGTCCTCAAACTTCTGTTGATATTGGCTTAAGTGTAGACATAGCCTGTGCAAAGCTTATCCCCTTAAAAACACATCCTACTTTATAGTGCAGCTTGAACCACAGGAAGTCTTCCTAGCCCAGATTTCTGATAACGGATGAAACAATAGAAAATCACTCGGTTTCGGTCTCTTGGCATGTGTTAGCAAGCAGTTCGTTTGCCTTGTGTGGCGCATAATGCTGTTATTCATCTGTTAAAGCTGGACTTCTTCTCTTGAAAGTGTACACACATTGACATTCATTTTGGATTAATTACTTGGCTGAATTACCAAATTTGAATGTACCGTTATTTTGTTTCCACTTCAGAAGTGACCTCTATGGTTTTTTTTAGAGTTCTGTCACAAGTAAGCGTTTTTTCATATAATAATAATAAAGGGGTTTGTTTGTTTCAGTTGAGAAGATTTTCTCTGTAGCAAGTTGACTTTACTATGTTGTGGTTTTATTGGCTGCAAAAGAGAAGACATTGCTTTTTGAATGCCAAATGCACATAATACTGTCTCCATGACAATATCTGCTTGGTGTAATGGCAGCTATTTTTTAAAAAGGGACAGTTTGAAAGTATCAACTAAATGTGTTTGTGAAAAGAGTCCAGCAGCTGTTCACTCGCATCTAGAAAGTAATGCATCAGCATATTAGGATCATAAGTCCATAATTAGGGGACAGACACTTTTAACTTCTGTATAAAGCTTATCTGCTTTATGAAATATGAATAAACCAGTGTGGAGCCAACAGACGGCAAAGTAGGAATCAATGATTTTCAGTAGTCTAGTTTAATGTACATTGCATTAGAAGTGCAGCACTGTAAGTGGCTTAAATGGCTGGAAGGAGAGTTGCTGAGAAGTGCAGAATACAGGCAGTGCCTTTCATCCTCTGATGGCCTGATGGCACAGCAAAGATGGAACCCATAAACATGAGACTGTCATGGTGTAAATAAGATCTGCTTCATGTGATACTCTGTCAGAAATGACAGAGCCAGGCCTTCAGCCTGTGGTAAACATCTGTGACCTCATGCTTGTTGTAAACGTATGGTAGTGGAGTAATTGTTTGGCATCATTTCCAGACAGTATTTTTTTTACTTTTATCCTCTAAATCATGTTTGTTTACCCTCTGTTTTTCCCTCCTCTCTCTTTTCAGAGGTCCCCACATTTCAAGAGAAGACGACCGCCTTATTTGGAAATCTTATGGACGAAGGTTGGTATTTGTTTCTGTTTGGGTTTTTTCTGTAGGTCTCTTTGTCCTACACAAGAAGCTTTCCGAGTATCCCCCAAAAGTCTAAAAAGGCATTTTTCATCAATCATTAAAAAATGTTGGCCTTACTTGGCAGTGTTTCCCCTACCATTGTCTTGGCGGGGCGCTGCGCCCTGCCAACGGAGTCCCGCGCCCTGACTGAAATTCAAGGTGTTTTTTTTTTTATTATTGTTTTTTTTTAATTATTATTATTTAAAAAAATATATATACATATAGCACCAAATTGCAACTGAAGTAATCTATCTACGGTCACGTTTCACATTGAACATGTGCTCTTTTATTAAATAAACTAAACGCCTATGTTATTTATCCAATGTGCATGTTTCAGTGTCCACTGCCTCGCGTATTCAAATTCTCTCTCCGCTCTGTTTCCGAAGGGCGGGGCTCCCCCCCCCACACACACACACAAACACACACAAACACACACACACACACACACGCGCGCGAATGCACACACTCACAATCAGAGACAAGAGCTGAGGAAAGGAGGAGAACAACAGCTCTGCTGTTTGTGTCCCCCCCCAGTTTCAAATTCGTTTTTTATTATTTTTTAACCGCAAGCCGTTATCGTCACGGGAGAAGGACACAAACAGCCTGCCCAGGTGGACGCGCGCGAACGCGGCAATGAACGTAGCGTGCGCATTCTAAAAATAGCTCACAGATGGTGAGCAGGTACCGCGGTTTTGAACTACAGTATTGAATTTGACAGAAAACCACAATGAAACGCCAGCAGAAGAATAGTCTAATGAGTTTGGTGAAAAAAAAAGACAGGAGATGTGAGTTGGTTTATTCAGTAAATTAGCTCAGGATAATTGGATGTTCTTACTACACCTGTTGATGTGAGGCTAATGCAGGATTGCATTGCATTGCTAGCTTGATGCTACCGGCATTTAGCGGCAGTGACTCAACAAATTGCCACTTAAAATGTATCGTCAGCAATGTATGACAAGCAGACTGCTTGTTTAATGTTAGAATCACACCGATAGCTCAATACGATCATAACACGATTGCTTTCATATCAGAGATCAGATGAGGTGGAGCTGCCTCCAGCAATAGAGGATGAGGCAGAGAGAAGCAGCAGCAGCAGCACAGGGTTGCAGCAGGTATGTTATATGCTGTAGTCAGGTGATTTAAATGTATCAATGAAAGGAGAAGTGTAGGCTACATGATAAGAAGGGATACAGTTTGAATTAAAGTAATAAAGTACAGTGTAACACTGTACTTTATTACTTTTTAATGTACAAATACTTTGTTACTGTACGATATCAATAACAATAATCTACAGCTCCTCTCTCTGCTCCAGAGGGTAAAAAAAATTCGGGTGTCCCGAATTTTTTTTCTCGGAATACCCGAGCAG
>NW_011339748.1:0-2447 GCF_000735185.1 Notothenia coriiceps | reverse complement strand
GGGGGGCTTTACTGACATTGATCCGGACCATTGACCTTGTATAAAATTCACAAGTGGACCTTTAACAAAAAAGTTTGAGTACCCCTGATGTATACCATAGTTTTATAGATGTTAGCTTATTTATTTTGTATTCATTTAACTTTTTTCCTGTAACAATGTAAATGTCCCTGCTAGGAATCAAGGCTTTCTGATTGATGTCTCACCACGCCTCCCCTCTCTCCTGCTTAGATCAGACGTTTCTGGAAGGTTCTTCAGTGCCGGCCCGAGGAGCGGTGGTCCTGTGCTACGACCTGTTCAGTGTCTGCAGAGCCGGCACAGCGCTGACCAACTCCAGCCTCAGAGACGTGCTGGTGTTCAGTGAAAACCAGCAGCTGCTCTCCTCTCTGTCGTCCAGCAGAGGGAGACAAGTGATTCCAGCTGCCAGGTACACAGCATGAATCACGTTTTTTAACTTGTACAATAAGTCTTAAACTCAATTAGGGCTTTAATCAAACTGCTGTAGAGGCGTTAAGCTTATTATTTTTTCACAGCTTCTTCTCTTTTAACCAAAGATCAACTTTTTCTGCTGTGACTAAGGCACGCTAAGCTAAAAAAAAAAAAAATTAGATTAAAACAAATCCACTCGCCTACATACCTGTCAAAACATCGTCAATCTTATTTCTTTCTTTAAAAAGTGTTTATTGGTTATATTTAGAAACATTTTCACCCCAATATTCATTTCACTATTTGAATTATTCCTAACTTTTGAGATCTATGAAAATCTTAAACTACAGTTAACATATCATATATATATATATACTATATCAAAGCCGGCATATGCACTTTATTTTAGAAACTTTTATTTTGTTTTACTCCTTAAAATTCTCTATATCCAAAGAGAAATTAATAAATAAAATGCTCTGAGCGAAAATATGAATAAATCCAGTATTTGTGCTCCTTTGACAGGCCCGGTAATGACTTAATTCAGCTCGCATTGAATGATTGCGCTCCCTGCCCTTGCAATTATTGCACGTAATTGTAATCTTCCACAAGGTTGCTGTGAGTGATAACAAAAGTAGTGTTCATTCTTAATGTTAGATGTTTGCTAACATGTTAATGACACATGAGGATACTGTGAGAATATTGTGCTGCATGGCTCTCCCTAACGCTCTCGTCTCGTCCTGCCACATTGCTCGTTTGTTTTGGGGGATATTTTTCTGTGTGGTACTCATACTTGTCAACCCTCCCGATTTTCGCGGGAGACTCCCGATTTCATTGCCCTCTCCCGGTTTCCTCCCGGGGTCATATTTCTCCCGCATTTCTCCCGATTTCTGACAAAATCAAATTTACACACGACTGTTTCCACTCGGACTTTAATACAGCTACACCATTGTTTGGTTTCCATGGTAACACGTCTCTTTAGTAGCGCGCGCAACTCAAAGTCTGAGAGGGTGAGGCAGATATTCACAGAAAACCGAACAAGAATCGACAACTACTCTACTCTCTGCTCACTCCTTTCTTTTCCTTTGTTAATCTAACAGCTCCGGCGATCCACTAGCACCCCCCCTCCCCCCCAATTTTGCATTTTGAAATGCTCCCGATTTCTGAGGTCTAAAGGTTGGCAAGTATGGTGGTACTTTCAAAATCTAGCTTATTCTTGCTGGTTGAACACTTCAGCTTTACTTGATTAGAGCAGCGTGAAACTGTGTCAGATAAACCCCTTCTTCAGGGGTTACTTGCAGGTGGGGGTAAAGAATTCAATCAGTCACAATCACCTGGGGATGTGACCACTTCTACTAACCAATCTCCTGCGGTAAACTCTGGATTTCCGATGGTGATTGGCTAGTTTTTTTCCTATTTACAGCAGCAATCATATTCAATCACCAGCTAACAGACTGCTTTGTACATAGTCATTTAAAGTTCAGGTTAACAGTGGCACTTTAAATGATTACCCAGGGGTAAAAAAAAAATAATAATTAGACTGAATGACAAACTTTATTTTATTACATAGGCTCTGAGTTATGTATTTTACAGAGTGTAACTATTGCAAAGTGCAGTTAGTCATGTTTGTTTATTCAAGGAATCCATGTAGCCTTAAGGTTTTGTGTTATCCATTTAAATGATGCAAAATACATGATGGCCTTACACTAATTTGTGTGCATGGAAACCTTCATTCTGTTTGACTTGATATCTTATTTTTTGCCTTTTTCTTGCTTTTCGCTAACACACAAATATGTTTGTATTTTCAAAAAAAAAAATGGTGCAGATCAGTGGAAGACGGTCCTGTGTCGCTCAGCCGGTGCTCGTGCTGCGAGGTGAGGAGCCCCTCCTCCTGGACCACCTCCTCTCCCACTCCTCACAGCACCAACCTCTGTCCCAGCTCCGCCTTCTCCAGTCACATCGACCTGTGCCTCGGCCCCCTGCCCAGCGACGCACAGCCACAGACGCCCGGAGGTGAGAATCATACT
>NW_011339747.1:0-4645 GCF_000735185.1 Notothenia coriiceps | reverse complement strand
GAAGAGCAGCACCAGCTGCAAAGAGCTGTGCCTTTTACTGTTTACTTCACTGTGTTTCCCTTCATTAGAACCGCTGAATAGAGATCGAATCTGCTACAGTTTAACCACACACGCCTATAAACTACCAGAGTATTCCCCCTCGTTTTATGAAGGAGATGTCCTGTCACCGGGGCGCATGATGTGTGTGTGCGTGTGTACTCAGCTCCGTTCTGTGTGCGTGTTCGGTGTGTTTGTGTGTGTCCGACACCACCGGCATTTGTTTTCAAATTACCACAAATCTGGTTCTCCATAGTTATATGTGTATTCCCAAGTGAAAGAAAGTAGTTTAATCTTAATCTCGATGTGATAGTCCTGCTGGAGTGCACCGGAACGAACGATACTATCATAAACAAATGCCCCCCCCCCCCTCACACACGCACAAAACGAGGCCACGCTTTAGTAACTCGTGCGCACGAGTTACTAAAGCGTGCGCACGAGAAGGTATCTCGTGCGAACAAGAAAGTAAAACGTGGCCACGTTTTATTTATTTTTCTCTCTATTAACCCTCCAGGGCTCCGTAGAAATCAATGGAGAGAGAAAGATTATCTTTCGATCCCGTTTGAATTGTGCCACAAATTACACATATGATGTTTGTCAATTTAGAAGATAATTTTGCAAGTCAAAAAAATTAAAATGTGTCGTAAAACTGTGAAGTTACACTTTTCTTTGTGTGAAACCGCTCAATGAACTACATCTCCCGTCTTGCAACACACACCAAGACGGCCGTCACGTTGGCACATTTCACTTCTTTCTTTCAGAATGAGGCGAAAAGTATTAAAAGAGGTGAAAATCGCTCCAAGTCTGGCCATGTTGAGAGCTGTCCATACACAAAAGGGGAGTTAGTCGGTTCCGTAAGAGCCAGCAGGACCGGGATTCTGGGATTTGTAGTCTTTCTAGCATATTTTTCATAGTTTTATATTTCAACAGTTTTACGACAAACTGTAACTTTTTTGTCATGGAAATTATTTTTTAAGATTGACAAACATATGTGTAATTCGTGGCACAATTCAAACGGGATCGAAAGATAATCTTTCTCTCCCCATTGACTTTGATTTTTCCGAAATAAGGTCCCATGGGTTGGAAGTAGATGGGCGGGACTTATTCCGGTGTGAACGCGATCTGCTCTTTAGCTCTGATGAAATAAGTACGGCAAAGTACTTGGTGGGAAAGCGCCTATTGGTTAAAGTATTTTTGGGCCCAAATGATGTCACGGACTACAGCGTAACTGTAGTACCACCGTTTGACCACTAGACACATTTGCTTCAATGGCCAGCGCTCTTTCTGGGGGCTTGGTTACAATATTCCTTAAACTAAAGTATGCGGTATGCATTTGATTGGCTGATTGTCTTTTAACTGTTACAAGCTGGCTCTGCTTGTAACATAAGGACAACAGTTCCACACAGGAGTTGCCCAAAACAATCATTTATTTTAACTAACAGTGTCTACAACCAACAATAAAACAAACAGAAGAGCGGTGTCCTGCTGCACCGAGCAGGGCAACTGAGAGAGAGCGAGAGCCTGTTCTGCAGCCCTCTTATATCCTGGAATCAAGGGCCACAGGTGAGTCCCATCACTGCTGATTACAAGAAACACACAGGTTACAGCAGCACCACCTGATGGACAACCACAGGGTTGTCACATAACGCGATAAAACATTTTTTTAAAATTATTATTATGATAATTGTCTAGGGGGAAATAGTCAAATGGGGTGGTTTAACATCACATGAAGATGAAAATATTCACTACATTACATGTCACTTGTTAGACGCTTTTAGCCATAGAACACACTAGCCCACTGAGGCACAGCCTCCTATTCAATCAGCATACGTTTGAACACTTTGAAGGCCCCCTCCTGTTGTAAGCTAAATTAACAGAAACTATGATTTGAAAAGGTATTTAAACAGAATAGGGACTAAAACATGCAAGTTGGCTGAATCTACATTTGAATTACTTGAGATGCTGTTGGACTTTGGAGCCTTATGTATTCTGTTAAATGTACCTTTTATCCCCTTTCCCCTTTTCGATATATGTGTTAATGTTTGTGTTTGAACACTTTACAATACAGCACTTAAACCAATTCAACACATGAAGGCCAGTTTACGGTACAAAGTAAAAAAGGCTTCTCAGAAAGCATGTGTACTGTGTAATGTCTTCTGTTGCTGTGCACATACGTATGTGAAAGATAATTCCTAATGATGTCACTAGGGTTTATTTCTTCTTTGATGAAATAACCACTACACAGAGCTTTTGGGTCGAGGGTGGTAAAATGAAATATGCTGTTGGATTCTATATTTTTAGAGCCTGACCCACACTAAAGAAGTAATACAAGTCATCTGTGGCTTTGATTTGATATCTTGTGTCATGACTTAATGGGAATGCATTACAATCCATTTTGTCAGCTTAGGAAAACTTATAATAAAAAAAGCTTATGCATATTGGATTCAGATGATGATCCTTCATTTCTCCCTTAATTCTTTGCCATGTATGTTAAATAGTTCATTTGAAAATTGCTTTTTCTTTGAATGTAATATGTTTAATTTCTAATCAAATATTTGAGCAACCCTCTAAAACATTAAGACAGGGGCATTTTCATTTCCATGTTTATTTGAAAGATTGTCCAATATCAACCTTAACAATTACTAAGATTAGATAGGTAATTGAATTGCCTGACTGATTACACAATGACAGACAGTGGAAATATTGTCGCCTATCCACTTTCATGTGAGGCTTCCAAATTAGCGGCACTGTAATAAAGATCAGATTCGGATCACATTCCAAACATCAAATGGAAACAGACAAGCAAAATCTCATTAGCATAATGAACTTCAGAGTACACTACCTGTGGAGACAGAAATTAATATGAAATTGCTGATGGAGTCCTGCATCAATTTCAACAAGGTGGATTTTTTTGCATATTTCTCCACAGGTGACAGGTTGAATTTGAGAGAAGGATTCAAAAAAATAAATATGGAAAGTTTCAATATTAACAAACAGGATCATAGACACTTTGGAAGGAAACTGGAGCACCGAGAAGAATACCAAAAAGTGTCATTTATTTAATCTGACATCTTTTTAATATTTTTATTTTATTTAAAGAAGCCCTATGCTATTTTGAGTTTTCCTCTTCCTGTAGAGTGTTTATATAGGTTTGTGCGCAACACTGTGTAGCACTTAGCTTGTATTGGCTAGTGCTCCAACACATTGTACATGATTTGCTAAGGGATGGGACACAGATACTTGCAGCTGACCAATCAGAGCAGACTGGGCTCTGGTTTCAGATGGAGGGTGAAAAGAGGTGCTGCAGCACAGGCAGTATGGGTAAATAATATCAGGATCTCTTTATGTGAGCCCTTTGCAGTGGTGGTTCTAGAACATTTTACATGGGGTGGCAAAGGGGGGGCAAGAGGTCATGCCAGGGTGGCATGGGAGGCTGGGTGGACAGTACGTGGCATTTTATACTGTATAACCTATTTATTGTTAAATCATGCCCTAACACAAGTGTTCTTAATGCACAAGAGAAACAAGGTGACAAACACATTAAAATATAGTATAAAACAGCAGAAAGTACTCATGATACCCTAGAATTCTGTTTACCGTAAGTACAGTAAAAGTACTTAGTTATAATTATACACAAATGACAATACCCATCTCTTAAGAGAGCTAAAGGCGACCTGTACAGCAACACATTTCAATAAATATTTTTCAATAAGAGCCGCTAGATTTTCATTTGCCTCCTGATCCCTGCCTCTGTCCCTCTTTCTGACACTTCATCTTTATTCCTCATATACATTTATTCTTCTTCACTAATGTCTTCATCCACTCCTGGCTTTCTCCTGCTCTGACCCTCCTGAGGCCTGTACTACGAAGCTGGTTCAACCTAACCTGGATATGTTTGAGTTAGCCGGTTGGCCTAATCCAAAACATACGCGCTCTCGCTAAACGGTACTACGACGCGGGTTATCAAGTGGATCGCTCAAGCCAGCCGTGTATCTAGTTAGGTGCGCGTTCACATGAAAGGGGTTGTATTTGGAGCATTCGACCAATTACAAACATGGAGAAGCGTACTGACAGCGCAGCGTCATACTTCCTGAATGAAAAGTCAACTATAATATTAGACAATATGAAGAAGTTAAACTTTAAAAATCCATGACTTAAACACTTTATCCAGGATAAAAGCCACATAGCTGCACCTGCAAGGTGAATACAGCTGGTAAAAGAAAAAGTGTTTGAATGCGTACATTAACATGATATCACTGCCCCGTCTTAGACACGAGTGGATCTGACTTTAATTACATTTGTCTCGAGTGTTTCGTCAACTTAATGTGTTGCTTAAAATAATACTTCTGCATACGGTATGTGACACTGTGAGTGTTGCACGGCCAGATACGGCTCAGCTGACTCAGATAAGGAGATATATGATACATTATGATGTGATATGCCGCGGACTGTACTTAATGTTACTCTGATCCGGTTACTTATGTTGTGGCAGATATTTAACTTAAGTAAGCTTTCTTAACGCTAATGTTATAATAGTCAGATTGCTCTGAAGATGGGAGGTGATATTCTATTAATGTTCACGTTCACACAGTCGGTGATTTTTGCCGGC
>NW_011339746.1:0-2386 GCF_000735185.1 Notothenia coriiceps | reverse complement strand
GAGGGGACAAAAAAGTATTTAGTCAGCCCACCAATTGTGCAAGTTCTCCCACTTAAAAAGATGAGAGAGGCCTGTAATGTTCCTCATAGGTATACCTCAACTATGAGAGACAAAATGAGAAAAAAAATCCAGAAAATCATTGTCTGATTTTTAAAGAATTTATTTGCAAATTATGGTGAAAAATAAGTATTTGGTCAATAATAAAAGTTCATCTCAATACTTTGTTATATAATAATAATAATTTCAATTTATATAGCGCGTTTCACAAAACCCTTTGTTGGCAATGACAGAGGTCAAACGTTTTCTGTAAGTCTTCACAAGGTTTTCACACACTGTTGCTGGTATTTTGGACCATTCCTCCATGCAGATCTCCTCTAGAGCAGTGATGTTTTGGGGCTGTCGCTGGGCAACACGGACTTTCAACTCCCTCCAAAGATTTTCTATGGGGTTGAGATCTGGAGACTGGCTAGGCCACTCCAGAACCTTGAAATGCTTCTTACGAAGCCACTCCTTCGTTGCCCGGGCGGTTTGTTTGGGATCATTGTCATGCTGAAAGACATTCAAATTCAAACTTCAAATTCCCTTTGAGTAAGTCACACGTTGTCTCCTGCTTGTCTCCATATTATTCATTTGGCTGCTACACTGCTGCACGCAGGGTGCCCTGACCTGGCTGTGTATGAGCGCCGCCCCTCACAGTGCGCCTGGCCGGCAGCCACAGCGCACCTGGCTGAAATGCTGGTCACTTCCTTATGTACACAAACATTTAAACGGCAATTTATCGAGGTCAGAAAAGTTCATTTTTATTTATCGTACAATAAGTCAATGAATTGCTTATCGTGACAGGCCTAGGTACAACTACTGCCTTATTAGGCCCATATTGAGCAGAGCATATTAAGACCGAAACTCATGTACAACAACTTCCTTACTTGCAATAAATAAGCACTAATTAGAGGGTTATTGAGGAAAAACTCTCAACAAATGGCCTATTGTTGTTTTTACATTGTTTTTACATTGCGTTTACATTGTCAATTGTGTTTGTTGATTTGTGAAGCCCTCTGAGACAAATATGATTTGTGATATTGGGCTATATAAATAAACTTGAATTGAATTACTTGTAGAATATTGTCATGTAGAATAAGGCATTAATAAGTGTTTTATAATGACTAATAAAGAGCCAATATACTGCTAATATGCATGTTAATTAACAACTAGTTGATGGTGAATTTGTGTACCTTAAAAGTGTTATTGAAGTTTATTTTTAGAGTCAGGAAACATTTAAACGTTATGGGTTATAGTTGTTTCTATACAATTTGTGATGTAGCTTTGTTTATGTTATTTGATATTTTGGTCTGTTTTGATTTGGCTGGTGTTGTGTTGCAGAGGATTTCTGGTGCCTGTTAGGTTGTCCAGACAGAGTTTCATGACCAGCTGGCTGAGGATACAGTTCTCTGGATTTAACTTGAAGCACATTATGTCTGCCTGATGGTATGGCGGTTATTGTAATTCATGCTTTTGTAAGAGGTGAAAGAGGTAGGATATTTACTGTATTTGGTCAAATGTTGGTAATAATCCAATATGGTATTAAGTCAAATAATTGTGATCTTTGATAAATCTAAAGTATTTTATTCTTAGTATTGCAAAACGTTTCCCCCAGGTTTCTATTTTTTTTTTTACAGATACCACTGTAATTATTTAGGTTGTTTATAAATACAGTTTTATTAATAAGTTCAGTTACATGTAATGTTTGAGTGTAGGTAGGTCAGAACTTTTGATCATGTAATTTAAGATGCTGTCAAATTTAAACTTTCAGGAATTGGATGTTGTTCATTAGCGTTTCCCCTCCTTGCTCTGTCATTGAGATATCTTATTATGTATTCCTCGTACTAATTATGATATGATTATTGTACAATACTAGACGTTTTTATGTATTGTTCTTTGGAATATTGTTTTATAATTCAATAAGATAATAATTTGAAATACTGCTGTTTCAAAACAATAATCCAATAGATCTTGTTCTTGTTTAGTTTTGATTACTAAACTTTTGTCAGAAATTGTTTTACTTAAAAGATGATTTATTTTAAAGACTTTGTTCCCAATGTCTTGTTATTGTGTTTTAGTAATGGTTATTTGGGTCCCAATGTTTCTCATTTGATAAACTTCTTTGAGTATTTCTTGTATTGTTGTAATAATTGTCAAACTATTGTTACTATCTAATTGAATCAGCTTGTGCTTGCAGAAACTCAGTTTTCAGCCAAAACAAAAAATCAAGTCTAGAATCATGATGCTAAAATATTCAGTGAGATTCATTTCAATTCACAAAACAAGCAATCAGACATTTACAGATTGGATTAATGTTTTTTATTGATGTTTTTCACTCTTTGCAGGA
>NW_011339745.1:0-4048 GCF_000735185.1 Notothenia coriiceps | reverse complement strand
AGCCAGCCGGCTGCTGCTCACAGTCAAGAAACACACTTACCAGGAGCGGGGGTGAAAACACTGCCTTGAGTAAAATAGCGAAACACAAGCTAAGGAAACTGGCTTCTAAAGAAAAACAGCACGGGTAATCCGGTGCTTACCTCAAGCGTCAGCCAAAGTGGCTGACCGGGCAGGACCCAGGACACGACAAAAGCTGGAACTCAAGATGCTAATGATAGCTTGGTGCAACGCCGCGCTATCAGAAAAGTACAGAGAGCGCAACAAGGGCAACTCGTGGGAGAGGGGGCGGAAACGCTGCCGTCACCAGAAAGTTCAAGCCAGGTAGCAACCAAGACAGAATCAGGACAACTTAGCTGGGAGAGGGAGTGGAAACACTGCCGTCACCGACCAAGCCGACACCAACCTGTCCGTTGAAGTTTTCTGCGCAGCCAGCCACAGCTCCTAGAGGACGGGTAACCCCGCGGCTCCGACTGGATCAGTCGCGAAGCTGGACGCAGCCAGCTGGATGCAGAGAAATCCTTAAATCAAACGTTCCAACTGAACGCTGTAGGCTACAATATTGTAGCCACGGTACTCTCGTGCAGCGAGAAGATGAAAGGAACAGATCCTCTGATGACACCAGCTGATATAGCCGGTGTCACGTGGGTCACAGTTGACTTTGTTGTTATTGGTACTCGTACGGCGCATGCGCGTGATGGACATATCCAGTGCTAAAAGCACCGCCTCTGGCGGTCAGTAGGGACGAAATAGAACTATGCACTCGTATCTACACGACCTACAGAAATGCAAAACGGCATCAGTTCAAAGTAATTCTGTCTTTCTGTTTACCGCATCATTTATTAGAATACATTTCATAACATGTAAGAGAGAGTTTTCAATAACATATCCGTATTTATTTATTTCTCCAAGTTATGTTTTTGTGTGCACTCAGGAGTATCAAACAGGCGTTTGTTTAATCATTTTAAGATTGGCTTTTACCCATTTCTGTGAGAGATTTATGGTATTGTTTTACATGTTTCTCTCCATTCTTCCTTCGGTCAATGGTGTCGCAGTTTCTCATGTCTCCCGTCTCTGTGCTTACGCGTGGGTCAGAGTGTCCGTGGAGGACCACACATTGATCTGTCAAGTTAGTTTTTTATAAATCACAGAGATTGCTCAGAAACTGGCATCCTTTGATCGTATGCTGCGTTTATAAATGAGGCCCCAGACCCGTTGAGTCTTCGGGGTTTTGCCGGAGAAGACTTTGCACAGCGGTGCAACTCTCCCAATCAATACCAGATCTTGGCGGAAAATGAATGCAACTCTGGACAGAGTTACATTTTGTGACGTTGCAGAAGCTTATCGAAACGATGCCACGGCGACTGCGTGCCGTACTCAAAGTGCATCTTCTTTTTGGGACGGGCAGTGTACCTGCAGGTTTCTTGGTGTTCTGATCATCTTTATGGTTTTTTCACTTATAAGTCATTTTGGATCACAGCGTCAGCTTAATTAAATGAAATGTAATAAATTGGTATCAGCTTCTAAAAACATGTTTCTGATCCTCTTTGCCACCTCAGACCCCTCCCCCCCATGGGTGTTGTGTGTGGAATAACTGCCAGGAATATCCTGACACAGCTGGGGGGGGAGAGGAGGGAGCAGCTTAGGTTGCAGTGTGTGCTCCAGTGAACTCAAGGACTATGTTTACACACCCATCCGGCAGATTAGCATTTTTGCAGCAAATATTAAAGAAGAAAAAATACTTGTGTGAAACTGAGACAGTGCCATGGAGATGATGGATACTTTAAGAGTGCTCAACTCAACCCAGTCTCATGGCATTTCGTGTTATAATCACAACATTAATTTAATCTATTGATTCGTGTTCACCAACACGATTTTCCCCTTTTTTTCGTGTCACACAGAACGATTTGAACAACAACAAAAAGCCGGCGTTTTAACCAGTTTGTAAACAACGATGGAGAAACTTAACAAACAGCAGTGGTCCACTGAAGAGACCAGCTACCTACTGGGAATCTCTTCCGAAGAGGTACAGAGGATGCTGGAGCACAATCGGCCATTGTTGTTGTTGTCGGTGTGAGCTGTGAGGGGTTTCCGCGCGGTTTGGCTTTATGAAGCAGGCACGCAAACAGTTACGCAATGACGCAGCACCAGTCGGACTCTGGGCAGTGTGAAAAGAGCCGGAGCTAAACCGAAGAGCCGGTTCTGAACCTGAAAAGCTCTAGCTAGGAGCTTGAACCGGAGTTGCGTTGGTGTGAATGAGGTATGAGTGTATGAGGCAGACAATCGGCAGCAGGACATTGAGGCTCTCCATGCAGCAGCTGTAGCTCTTCACTCTGACCTTTATCAGACTGCACTCACCTGCCAGAGTGTAATCCATGTCAAACCCAAAGCACTTGATCTTCTCCATGGCCAAGCTTCGATTGACAAACACTCTGGAAAGGGAGAACAATGCTGGGTCAAACAATGCTTGGCTTACTTCTAATTCATGGTTTTTAGAGCTACAGAAGAAAATAAAAAGCAGCACTGCACACGCTCCCTTGAGTTCAGTCTTGATATTCATGGCAGACTGTGTGAGTGACCTTACCACGAGTCACTCAAATAAAACTTAACAACCACAACAGACATGCAATCCTGCAGGTTATTTAAAATGATCAGAGCATCTGAAGTGAAACTCTCAGGCCTGCCAACTTCTTCTCAGATTCTCCACAGAGCTGCTGTGGTTTCTGCTGAGTCATGTTGTCAGATACATCTAAAAGGACTGTCATCAAGGTTGCTGTCACAATGTTCCATATGGAACTGAACATTACCACAACATTTGTGATTCCCTCGACAAGAATACGTTCCTTCCTGATGTGTGTGGACCCACATTCATGTCTGAATGGCTCTGATACGGTACTAACTAAATAAGTGAATAAACAAAGCTTTTTACTAAGAAGCTGCAGTATACTTTTGTCATTCTTATTGATAAACTTACAATACAGAATTGTTGACATTGTTCTTTAAAAAGAAGACCAACATTATTTATCAATTAGTAGAATAGTTTACATTTTTGCCTTAAAAGGCATACATTTCTCAAAACATAGGTTTCCTATCCAGCCTTAACCACCTGACCCTAACTATCAATCTATAGATGTTAAGCCTAAACCTGCAGACATACAGAAATGATAATGTATATGCAGTGGGGCAAAAAAGTATTTAGTCAGCCACCAATTGTGCAAGTTCTCCCACTTAAAAGATGAGAGAGGCCTGTAATTTTCATCCTAGGTATACCTCAACTATGAGAGACAAAATGAGAAAAAAAAAATCACATTGTCTGATTTTTAAAGAATTTATTTGCAAATTATGGTGGAAAATAAGTATTTGGTCACCTACAAACAAACAAGATTTCTGGCTCTCACAGACCTGTAACTGATTCTTTAAGAGCCTCCTCTGTCCTCCACTTGTTAACTCTATTAATGGCACCTGTTTGAACTCGTTATCAGTATAAAAGACACCTGTCCACAATCTCAAACAGTCACACTCCAAACTCCACTATGGCCAAGACCAAAGAACTGTCAAAGACACCAGAAACAAAATTGTAGACCTGCACCAGGCTGGGAAGACTGAATCTGCAATAGATAAGCAGCTTGGTGTGAAGAAATCAACTGTGGGAGCAATTATTAGAAAATAGAAGACATACAAGACCACTGATAATCTCCCTCGATCTGGGGCTCCACGCAAGATCTCACCCCGTGGGGTCAAAATGATCAGAAGAACGGTGAGCAAAAATCCCATAACCACACGGGGGGACCTAGTCAATGACCTGCAGAGAGCTGGGACCAAAGTAACAAAGGCTACCATCAGTAACACACTACGCCGCCAGGGACTCAAATCCTGCAGTGCCAGACGTGTCCCCCTGCTTAAGCCAGTACATGTCCAGGCCCGTCTGAAGTTTGCTAGAGAGCATTTAGATGATCCAGAAGAGGATTGGGAGAATGTCATATGGTCAGATGAAACCAAAATAGAACTTTTTGGTAAAAACTCAACTAGACAAGGCACACAGGGGGATAGG
>NW_011339744.1:0-2702 GCF_000735185.1 Notothenia coriiceps | reverse complement strand
AAAGTCTGTTATGGCCTCTGAAGCAACAGAGAGATGCTTTCTAATAGTCAGGGTTTCCAATGTTCTGAATGTACTTGAAAGTATTGTGTTATACTTAAAAAACAAAGTGTTATAGTTTACAGAAGGTCTACCTACCTATAGGCTACCTGAATCTCTGAAATGTACTATATTCCTAAATATGCTATTGCTACACTTTATGGCAAAAATTGCACTTTTCTGTTGGTCTTGGTTAAGAACCTCCTTGAAAAAAATAAACAATGTTTTGTTGCTTAAGCTTATGTATTCAGTCATTATTCAATGGTATACTAAAATCCATGTGAAAAAAATTGCTTCTCACTGTTCTCAGGTCAAATATTTATATGCGATTAAAAATGCGATTAATTGCGATTAATTAATTACAAAGCCTGTAATTAATTAGATTAATTTTTTTAATCGAGTCCCGGCCCTAATATATATATATATATACACACACACACGCACACACACAGGGATAGGTATTTCACCCTGCCCTGTTATTGATAATAGAATATTTACATTTATGAATGCTAATAGCCTTATGATGATACACCTACTCTTTGGAGGTGAACTGGGAAGCTGAAGATGGAGGGAATAACACCATCTCTGAGTCGGACAATCTGTCCTGTCCTGTCAAGCTCGTCCTGCTTAAAATGCTCACTGCAAATCACGGATGACTCGCGGATGTGGTGGTCACTGCATTAGGAGAAACGAGCTGCAGTTTCAAAATACAAAACGCGGGGAGACCAGAGCGTTTACTGAGGGATTATAGTTGGCCAACTCTCACTGTTGTTGAGGGTTAGGATTATGTTTATTTGACAATGTGATCACATGATTCCTTCGGATGTTATTGCAGAGCTGCTGAAAGCTAGCTAGCTAATGTAGCTAACCTTGTCGGTGCATCACTTTTTAGTGTCCCCTGGTTTCCGTTGTCATCATTCTTTAGTAAACCCTGCACATGTTTGCTCAAGTTGCTGAATGTATTCTATGCTACATGGGTTGTCAAGTGGTTGAAGGTGTTTTTTTATTTGCATGTGTTATGGTGCATAATGTTTTTATATCTGCTTCGTTTTTGAAGCTTCAGCGTGTTTCTCATGAAGAGAGTGTTTTGGGTCATTGAACTGGTTTGCACCAGTCGGCTACCATACTGTTTTCACTGTGCCCTTACTGTAACTTCTACCAGCATAGAATATAGCAGGGACAGAAGCCTGAATATTACTACCAAAGTCTCAAGTAGATGTATGGATATTCAATGTTACAGTCCTTATCTATTTAATACAAGTACAGTTCATGCTTGTGTAGATGGATAAAGTCACCTTTTTAAAGATGGCATATTTAAAATGAAATGTCCATTTGTTGATAGATGTTTGTCTTGAATTTGTTTGAAAGCTGTAAAAAAGTGAGTATATTAAAATGGGACATTCCCTCGTATTCACTCATGATGATTCGCTGTACAAAGCTTTATTCACAAAATATTATAAAGAATTAATAGCAGAAATAAACATGTTTGTACCCCTGGTATAATAAAAAGTATTCTGGATATAGTTAAATTCCACCTTCATGATTATGAATTGGTGAGTAAATTGTTTTATAACGCGACCCTTTTATTTATTTATTTAAAGTGTTTGCATAAATTAGGGCGTGGTCACCTGCCAGTGAGTGCTGCTTCTAGCTTTCTGTCTCTCTGCTAGCTCAGTAAGCTCCAGGATGCTACAGGGGCGAGGCTGCGAGGCTGATGCGGGGAACACAACTCGAGCTCGGACGTGTTTGTTGTGTTGGTGCCTGGTGGAGTATTCTTCATTTAAATATCAGACTTATCTTATGGCTCTGCGGTTAAAACAGACCGTCCCTGAATGCAGTTTCATCGGTAAGTGAAATTCAAGCACTTTATTTCTTACTGGTCTTTTTATTCAGCTAACGAGCGAGAGGAATTTCCATCTGTGCTAACAATGCTATTCGTAGCATACAAGTTAACACATATTAGAGAAGTGTAAAACATTAAGAAGGATTGTACTGTAGAACAAAAGGCTTCTGTGTGAGGTTGGTAAAATAAGGTCATGCTTGTACATTAGTTGGTTTGCTAGTTAGGTAACTGTATGCATTGTTATTGTTCATTTAAATGAGCTATGCTCGACGATGCAGACAGCTAGCGTCACAGTAGTGTTGAAGACCAACATACTGTATATGAGATTAACCTCACTATAAGATCTGTGATACCTTAGATTATTATTGAAAGTGTTGCTGAATAGTTTCATGTTTACTTACCTTAAGAAACGTAAAATGTGCAGACGTAGGTTAGCCGGCTAGCATCACAGAGCAGCACTGAGCGACTAAAGCGACTTGAACCTAAAGGGTCATCACCCGAAGATGAAGAGTTGTTATGGTGAAGGCTTTACTCATTTACAGTGTGCGAAAAAGTACACGTCCCACCGTCCGGGACGTGTTATTTACAATATCGGACAAGTAGATCTTTCAATTGACTTGTCCGGCGGACAAGTGACGTTTTTCGCCCTGATTTATTGATAAATTATTGATAAATTCAGTTTACAAAAGGCAGAACTCATTCACAAATTGTACGTGTCCGCCATTGTTCGTTTATAAATGTTAGTTTCGGTTCTGCTTGTCGATTCCTAAGGAAATGCATCTCGCCGCTTTCTGTACAGTTGGGCGGGGCGGGGCGGGAAGTG
>NW_011339743.1:0-2527 GCF_000735185.1 Notothenia coriiceps | reverse complement strand
ATAAAAAGCAAAGATAATAAAAGTTACTGTGCACTTTAAAGGTCACAAACTCTCAAAGTACACCCTGTACCGAGTAAAACTCTAACACAGAGAAGACCTGTCTATGCTGCCCCAGAACGACTCGTTGGAGATTTCTCTTTTTCCATAGTTTGCCAGATCAAGCCACACTTATTGTTTTTACTTCAGCTGTGAGTGTTTGTGTGTGCTCAGGATGAGTTTCGCTGTGTCTCGCTGTATCGCCGACCCGGAAACCTGTCCGCTCCTCACAGCAGCGGCGAGCAGCAACGAGCCTTGCAACGAGCCTTGCAACGTCCCGACCAATCAGAGCACACTGGGCTCACAGGGGGGAGGGGCTCCAACAAGCCGTTCAGGACAGAGAGTGAATACACATACTACACAGAGATGCTGTATGAGAAACCAATGTGAGTTTGGAAAATTGCACAATTTAAATCTATTCTAGTAGACCTCAACAATGGAATTATGACCAGTAGAAATGGCCATGACATGTGACCTTTAAGACATGAGTATCAATTAAAAGCAGCGGAAAAAAGAAAAGTCTTCAGCCTGGATTTAAAAGTAGTAAGAGTTGCAGCGGACCTGCAGGTTTAGTAGTAAAATATTTGCTGGTAAATTGCCACCAGATATTTACAACAAAAACTTGAACGGATATCTAACTCAAACTGACCCCCGTCAACACACCATTGTATTTTCACTCAAAGACGATTCAAGTTGAACCTTCAGCCTTGTTTTCTCTGCAGGAAACGACATTATTATTATTATATTAAAACTATGTTTGCTTTTCAAATGAAAGCTGTCTACTCCGGTCAGCGTCACATCGTTTGAGTCTCAGATCTGTTTTATAAGTTCACAGAGACTCTGGGACACCATTTAGTAGACATGGTAATGAAATAATTGGCTGTGCCGCTCAACGTTTAGCAGGGATGCAACACAGAGACGTTAGTGTGTCTAGAAATTAACAATATGCACCTGGGTTTTTGTAGACATTTGTAATTGAATCTGTATTTTTGAAGACACTGACGGATTACAGGACATGTTCGCATCTATCTTCAGCTTTGATTTGAACGTGAAGCGATATTTTATCGTCCATTTGTTTAACCAACACATTATTATATGTCCCTGCTGTATGACTCACACTGTAATATTCACACAGCATCTAAATCAGAGCGAAATGAAAAGGGTCTGGCTTTCATAACACTAAGAAAAACAGCATGAATAAATCTGAACTTGATTATGAGGAGTAATGAGTTGTTCTGTTTTTCAGAAGCTGCGTTTTTACTATTTTTTTTTACTTTACAAGCTTTTGGTAGTCGGGCAAATAGCCGTGTTCGGAGAGGCCGCCAGGTAGCAGGGAGGCGAGGCTGCAGGCATTGTGAAAGCTGGATGATTACATCGCCTAAAATGTTATTTTGGCTTAAAGCATGGAACGGCAGATTAGCTCCCCAGAGAGAGAGAGTGTTTAACAGATCCAACCTCCCTCACCCCGCTGGCTTCAGGACGACGGCACGGGCGCACGGGAGGTAAGAAAAGGCAATTTTCTCTGGATTTAAACCACGTTTGTTAGATGAAGAAATCAAAGAGAAACTGTAAACAAGCAGCAGGTATTTGCGGGCTGTGCAACAACAACTTTAAGACTTTCCCAACACTTTAAGATTCCTTCATAGGGTGCTTTTCAAGGTCAGCAGGAAGAATTAAAGAGGTCCTATTGTGCTTTTTTGGGTTTTCTCTTTTCTGTAGTGTATTATATAGGTTTTGAGTGCATGAGTTTCTCTCCAACACACTGAAACACCTCCATTGGACTAATTTGTTTACTTCCATAACAAAGTGACATCATTATGTTACACTCACGCAGGGGCTCGCTCGGTCTTTGGCTGCTGTCACTCATGAAGCTGCTGATTGATGAGATGAGGTCGCTCTTCTCTTTTTACTTTTCACTGTTTTCTCTCTCGTTGTATCACTGTCTGGTTACATTTTTAGTTTTCTTAAAGTGTCCCTATTATGCTTTTATGGGGTTTTCCCTTTCCTGTAGTGTTATATAATTGGTTTTAGTGCATTTAAACCACGCTCGCGCTCCAACATATTGTACATGATAGGCTAAGGGGCGGGACATCTCTAAGCGGTTGACCAATCAAAACAGAGCCGGCCAGCTAACCAATCAGAGCAGACTGGGCTCTCTTCCTTGTTTTTGTACAAGTGACTAACTATGTGAATAGAGGATAACGGCCTTCTGCCTGTGTGTTTTTTTTTGTGTGGTTGTTGTGCCACAGTGACGCGTCCTAAAACCAGGAAGTAAGTTAGCATTTTACCACTTCCGGTTCCTTCGACAAAAACACATCAGAAATCTTATCGATAGATTTATGATTGATAGATTTATGATTAGAACATTAAAAAAAGTAGGGTAGACATGTGGATATTATCCGGCCGAACAAAACGTGATCCGTCTCTTAAATGTGTCTCTAACCACCGACCTTATTTCGAGCTATTTTCCAAAATCCTATGGAGAAATTGC
>NW_011339742.1:0-2562 GCF_000735185.1 Notothenia coriiceps | reverse complement strand
TTTGTCGGGGGACATCTTACTTCTTCCTTCTCTCTGTCTATACCTGTGTACTCTCATGTTCCGATTAACCCAGCTTCCCCAAATTTCTTTCTTTTTGGTGTCTATATACGCCGGGATCCGGAATCATGGATGATCCTGCGGTCCTGTGTCATGGATTGCGAGTCCTGGATCTTGAGCCGTGGCTGTGGTCCTTGGTCCTGGATCATAAGTCCTGGATGGATATACTCGTGGATTCATCTTCCTATTATACACACATGCATTTCCAAACATTTGGACTACCTATGTTGCAAATGTATTATCTTTTCAATTTACACACGGCATCTATTGCACGTCTGTCCGTCCTGGGAGAGGGATCCCTCCTCTGTTGCTCTCCCTGAGGTTTCTCACATTTTTCCCTTTAAACTGTGGGTTTTCTCTGGAAGTTTTTCCTTGTACGATGTGAGGGTCTAAGGACAGAGGGTGTCATATTGTCATACTGATATTCTGTACAAACTGTGAAGTCCACTGAGACAAATGTAACATTTGTGATATTGGGCTATATAAATAAACATTGATTGATTGATTGATAACTGTAATCTGATTACTTTCAGAGCATGTATTCAGTATTCGGTAACTGATTACATTTACAAAGTAACCCTCCCAACCCTGCCTAGAAGTGATCCTTCGTTAGCGTGAAGAGTCTGCTAAGCTTTATGCGGTCCGCAGTACCTGAGCATGCTCCACTAGCACCCTCCTCTTCTGGGCTATATAAAAATCGCTGGCCCGCGATAGTGTCTATTGGATACATTTTGGCCCTTGGACAAATGTATTGGTGATCCCTGCTGTAGGTGAATAAGAAGGGGAAGCTGGGGATAAGTTATATTACTTTATATATAGGCCTACAGCTGCATAATTTCTATTACTTTACAGCTGCTATCTTAACCTATGGTCGTATCAAATCACAAGTCAAAGCTTATTCATTATAACTATTAGTTGTTAGCTGTTAGTTGTTAGATTTAAGTTGTTGGTTGCTAGCTCATAGATGTTAGTTGTTAGGTGTTAGCCGTTAGCTTTTAGTTGTAAGCTGTTTGTTAGCTGTTACCCGTTAGATTTGGGCTGTTATTAGTTGTTAGCTGTTAGTTGATAGCTGTTAGTTGTAAGCTGTTTGTTAGCGGTTAGCTAATTGTTAGTTGTTAGCATTAAGCTTTTAGTTGCAAGCAGCAGGTTTGCAGCACAGCCCTGCTTGTGAATGCTAATGCTGGTTGGATTGAGTTCAATTATGACGTGTTCAAGCTCTATTCAGGACTATTTGGCGTGGGTAAATTATTGCAGGTCCCTGATTAGTTTTTGGTGAAAAACTTTGATAAATGATGATTTCAAAGCAATATAAAATGTATATTATAGAGAATTATGACAAAAACCAGCATGCTAGCGGTGATAAAGGAGAGTATGATGAAGTAAATGGGATTTTATGTTTCGTTGTTTCGATGCAGTCTTTTTCCTTCAACACATTCTTCACATAAAGCAGCTTCTCCCACAGGAGCTCTATTTTCAATTCAAAATGTAAAAACTTTTATAAGAGTTTAGAGCTTTATTTATCTCTCCGGCTTTCTGCTGAAATGTGCCTCCTCACTTATCATTAACGGAGTCATTCCTGCAGAGAAAACACACTCCATTCAGACAAATATTAATTTCCTGAAGCTCAAAGTTATCAGCTCATACATCTCTCTGAGGAGCCAAAACCTGATGCACATACCTAATGAGCACACACACACACACACACACACACACACACACACACACACACACACACACACACACACACACACACACACACACACTACATTTATTCTGATTATTGAGTCCACATGTTCCTTTTCTCCCTCCTCATTACTGCAGTGTAACTAAAAGGGGAGAAGCACTGAGCCTTGGGAGTACTCAGTCTCATCAAGAGATCCCTTATGCATTTATGCAGGAGCACACACACACACACACACACACACACACACACACAATGTGGCACCTACATGTAAACACATGTGCCACCACAGCACCCTGGACAATTCCTCATGCACTGTCATGGACATCTGCTGCAATCTGGCCGTTCAACTGTGTGTGTGTGTGTGTGTGTGTGTGTGTGTGTGTGTGTGTGTGTGTGTGTGTGTGTGTGTGTGTGTGTGTGTGCCTGGCTGTGTGTGTGTGTGTGTGTGTGTGTGCGTGTGTGTGGCTGTGTGTGTGCATGTGCGTGGCTGTGCGTGTGCGCGTGTGGCTGTGTGGCTGTGTGTCCTTGAGCACCTCGTAGTGTGTCCTCTCTGTAAAGTCTCTGTATCTAAATGTTTCCTGCAGCTTCTTTTGAAAAGCTTTGTGTCTGCACACACACACACACACACACACACACACACACACACACACACACACACACACACACTGTGGTGGCTGTCCATTTCCAGCCGCCTCCTTGGGGATGTTTTCCCTTTGCCTGTTGTGTGGGCGTGGTGGCTGTCACTCTGGCTCCCGGCTCACCTGCTGCAATCAGCTGTTCACCCTCACACCTGATTCTCATCAGCCATCTACAACGTCATA
>NW_011339741.1:0-2846 GCF_000735185.1 Notothenia coriiceps | reverse complement strand
ATGCAATGCATTAAGAGAAAAAAAAGAAAAAAAGCATTCAAGTTGTCCCTTAAGGTTATTTTTTTATTTAAATTGGATATTCTATCCAACATGGATATAGCTTCTTTCTTTCACAGCAGCATTGGATCAGTTCAGTTGTGCAGCATTGGATCAAAACAAAATAAAGCTTATCAGTACTCGTTAGCTTACTGCTACAATTAGACACTGCGCCCTGCCCACTCTGTTGCCAGATTTGAGAGAAATAAGCAACCAGGTCTATGAAAACAAGCCCCAAAGAAGCAACACATACATGATGTTGTGTAATTTGAAACCAAAACTAAGGCCTCAGGATGACTTTAAGACTTGAACATGGTCATTTTTGTTTTGTAACATTGAATACAACATTTTAAAAAAAGTATTAAAAAAAAAAAAATCCCGATCCCCGATTTTTTTCTCCCGATTCCGATCTTTTGAAAATCACGTGATCGGCTCCGATCCCCGATCACGTGATCGGATTGGGACATCTCTAACACACACACACACGCACACAACTCGACCCCTCAAAAACTGCAACCACTACTATTTTAGAAAATCTACTGTAGGTGTAAATATGCAAATTGACATTTATTTGTATACCTCTGCTTTTACCACTCTTATTTATTTATTGTGTCTATTTTGTACTGCAGTGAGAGTTGCCAAAGACATGTCGTTGTACTTTGTATGATGTCAATAAAGATATATTCTATTCTATTCTGTCCTCTCAGGCCCCAGTCTGCCGAAGAACGATGTGATCGTGGCGGTGAACTGGACCGGGGTTTACTTTGTGGACGAGCAGGAGCAGGTCCTTCTGGAGCTTTCCTTCCCAGAGATCACTGCGGTGTCCAGCAGCAGGTACCGTAACACCAAGTTTTCATTGACACACTTTAGCTAATGTGCAAATTACAATAAAAGCCTTGAAACTTGAAACCATGACCTTAAAGCTCCAGGGATTAAACATCCTCTGTGTCAAATTAATATTCATTTTGAGGCCTCCTGCCAAAGCCACTCAACCCAAAATGATCCTTGTAAACGAATCATTTGATGAATAACTCAAACACAAAACATAGCCACTGTTCGCTTTTGTATTTCATTAATAAAGAGCTGTCAGGAAACACAACTTTAACAAACAATGTTTCTGGAAAAGATTTCACATCATAGCTTTGATTGAAGAAAATAATGTCTAATTATACATCCTCGTTCTGCATCAAGGAAAGCCTGTGATTTAAATGACATCCCGTCTCTCAGAGGGGGAAAGCTGCAGGGCCAGAGCTTCACGTTGGCCACGGTGAAAGGAGACGAGTACACGTTCACCTCCAACAACGCTGAGGACATCAGAGACCTGGTGGTGGACTTCCTGGAGGGTCTGAGGAGGAGGTCTAAGTACGTGGTGGGACTGATCGACTGCCCCAACCCTGGTGAGACACAAAGCTCCATTTAACTGTGTCTGAAAGCATTGCAACGCTCTTATTAATACTAGAACACCTCTGTATATATGGAAATAAACCTGTGTATAGGTTCAGAATCAGAATCAGGTTTATCACCAGGTAGGTTGACACGTACGAGGAATTTGACTTGATGTCGTCGTGCATACATAAAAGTAAAACATAGATAGAAAACTATATTAAGAAAACTATAATAACATTACAAAATATTTAAAAATATAGTCAAATATAGCAGTATTTAGATTTAAATGGAATTGGAATAAAATAAGATACATATTATAGAAGATGTTGTGTACATTGTGTGCATTAATGTTGTGTTTTGTAGTAAAAGCCCACAGGAAAAGTGAAGTATTTCGATTCTGAATTTGCTGCTGGACTTCATATAAATATATATATACGGTATATGTAAACAGTCTTCATATGTCTTGTTCGTCCCTCAGTAGGCGCGGTGGACTCCACCTTCCTGAGTTTCTGTAAGGGGGATCTGATCATCCTGGACGAGCACAGCGGGGATCAGGTGATGACGTCGGGCTGGGCTCACGGGATCAACGACCGCACGAAGCTGAGAGGAGACTTCCCTGCTGACTGCGTGTACCTGCTGCCCAGCCTCACCAGGCCGCAGTACGACATCGTGGTGAGGGGAGAGGATGCAAACATAGACTGTGTGTATAAAGGAACATGGCCGTAAACAATGCATCTCTGTATTATATCAGTCGACTTGTAGTCAGTTTGAAACGATCAATGCGCCTTTTTTTCTGTTTGCAGTTTCAAATAAGCCCTTCAACATTTAAAAAAACACACATTATACTCGTTAACTTGCATTGCATCCCTTATGTAAAACTCTGGTGATGATATGTTTGAATACACTTGCAGGGCCGGCCCTTGGCATAGGCAGTATAGGCGAATGCTAAGGGCGCATCAGTCAATGGGGGGAGCCGAAAATTAAAGAAAAAAAAAAGTTAGAAATTAAAAACATATATTTTTTATTTTTTAACAACACAATTTCCCGATTTTGGATCAACAAAGTACATCTTATTATCTTATACTAACAGTACTACGCCTATATTGCGTACAGCGCCCATAAACTATGCCGCACCCCCCCCCCAAATCAAGTTGAACTGCCCCAGCCCCAGTAAAAACCAGAGGTTTATGTGAAATACTTCTTTTTTGAAATAATGGTTTTAGTGTGCAATTATAGGTTTTAAATGTTGTATTTGTGTTAATTTAAAATAAATCAAACTCCCAAAAAACGTATACAGATTTTATTAACATCTGTTAATGTTGCTCTCAAAGTGCACCAGATTGATGCTTTTAACTTCAATATTAAAAAAATTAATCTACCCGGGGGAGCATGCCCCCGGACCCCCCAAGAGGAGGTTAGGTCCC
>NW_011339740.1:0-5377 GCF_000735185.1 Notothenia coriiceps | reverse complement strand
TTCTTACATGTTGTAACTCAATAACCTGTAACTTTCTGCTTCTCTACATGTTGAACTCTAAATACCTTGTACTTCTACTTCTCTACTTATTTTTCTGACTACTTTTTCTTTGTTTTCTTACATGTTGAACTCAAATACCTGTACTTTCTACTTCTTACATGTTGAACACAAATACCTGTACTTTCTACTTCTTACATGTTGAACACAAATACCTGTACTTTCTACTTCTCACATTTTCCAAACAGGCTGCTTCCTTTAGTCTGAATGTGTGTTTGGTGGCGTGATCATTATTATTTAGAGTCATTGCATGCCTATTGATTTGAACACGATCCGTGTATCCATCATTTCCTGGTTTTCTCTAAAGAAGAGGGACCAATGAAAACGTTGTCATGTTGCCGTTGTTCAGCATGGAAACATTAATTAGCTAACAATGACATTATTGTTCTATTAATATAAAGGGAGGTCAGGTACTCTTTAAAACAGCTGCTAGTTATGGGTACTTTTTACTGAAGTACATTTCAAAGTTCTTTACTTTCACTTGAGTAAAGAAGTTTAGTTAGTACTTCTACTTTCACCAGAGTATTTTTAAACACGAGTATCTGTACTTCTGCTTGAGGAAAGGATGTGAGTACTTCTCTCTCTGCTTCCTCCTGTCTGCCAGACGGACAGAGCCAGAGGATTTAGGGCTGCATTAAGAGAGCTCTCCAGAAAACCATCAGGACCTGACCTCGGCAGAGATGATTACGCTGTAGGAAGATATTTTGAGGCTGATCCCCGAAGATAGAGTCTCATCTGGTGCTTAAGAGCCTTCCCGGGATGAGTCCATGGAGAAAATTATGCAGCTCGTGCTTATTATTCCAGCAGACGAATGAATCCTCCAGGGAGACATTGAGAGAAGGTGCAGTCAGTGATTCTGATGCAATACAGAACATTTGAGAATCTTATGATGTATAATAAAACAACCCAGTCTCACGGCATTTCGTATTATAATCACAAAATTAATTTAATCTATTGATTCCTGTTCACCAAAACGATTTTCGCATTTTTTTCGTGTCACACAGAACGATTTTAAAAGCAATGTATTTCTATTGGTAGCATGTTTCGTGTGCACCACGTCTTTTTGTCCGGTCGGGTTTTGGAAGACAGGAAGCTGTGTGGTTCATAAAAACATGTTCTTACTCAATATCTTACCCTAAGCCTAACCCTATCCCTTTCATTTTAAATTGTATAATGTCTGAGTTTTTTTGCTGTCCGTGTGGAGAAGAAATGGCTCAGAGCCTCAGAATACTGAAACCTGTATTTTTTGTCATCTTTTTTTCCTTCTAATTTGTTATTATTTACATTGCTTTTAAAATCGTTCTGTGTGACTATAACACGAAATGCCGTGAGACTGTGTATAATAAAAACCAATAAAGACCGTGCACACAACACACTTTTAAGTTACGTTGTTTAACCCAAATCATATTATTTTCCAACACTTTATTATGGTTTGAGTTTACTTTGAGATCTAGAAAGAGAAACACATTTGGATTCAAAGAGTTTATTCTATTGAAATAACCAGGACATTCTCTGACCTTTGGACAGAGCCTAACTAGCGGTTTCCAGTCTTAATGCTAAGCTAACATGCTACTGCTTTGGGATGGAAATAAGTGCATCTACCAAAATCTGTCACATGCTAACGTTTTGTTTTAGCATGATGCATGTGAGTGTTGAGTTGAAATATCAATAATCTTTTGCCATTATCTCTATCTTTACCTTACATTTAATACTTTGAACTTTGGACACAGCCTTGCTAGGAGTATTTATGCTAAGCTAACTAGCGCTTGGCTTCAACCTAATTTTGCAAAACATACAAAATCTTCTCATAAAATGCTTCCAATAAAGCACGCACGCATATCTCCCAA
The DNA here is from genome assembly GCF_000735185.1 of Notothenia coriiceps. NCBI lineage: Eukaryota > Metazoa > Chordata > Actinopteri > Perciformes > Nototheniidae > Notothenia > Notothenia coriiceps. Next base: position 3,473 of record NW_011339740.1, on the reverse strand, counting down.
AACGTCAACTATTCATTTACTTTTTTGCATCTTTATGCTGTATTGCATTTTGTGTGTGTGTGTGTGTGTGTGTGCGCGTGCGTGCGTGCGTGCGTGCGTGTGTGTGTGTGTGCGAGTGTGTGTGGGTCAAAACCTTACACAGCCTCACAGACACCTCCAGGTGCCACGACTCTGTTGCCATGGCGGTTAGGAGTGACATAGGTTAACACCTGCTAGTGCTCACTCATGGAGATTAATGTGGCTGCTCACACACACACACACACACACACACACACACACACACACACACACACACACACACACACACACACACACACACACACACACACACACTGGCGAGTGCTCACACCCTGTCCCCTCTAATGGCGACTGATAAAAGACAGGCACAAACAGGGTCTGCTGCATTTAGACATGCAGCTCATGCCTCTGAAGCAGCAAAGTTTCTCTCTCTCCCTCTCTCTCTCTCTCTCTCTCACCACGTTCTCTGACAGATATTAAGTTACAGGAGCTGGTGTCAGCAGGTCATCGCAGCTGACAGGTAGACAGATGCTCCCTACTGTCTCTCAGAGAGATGTTTCACTCTGAGAGCGAGAGGCCGTCAGTCTGTCGTCCTAAATAAAACGGGATGAACGAGTTGATCCAAAATGCGTTTAATGTTGACACCCTGCGGCTCATTTCCATCGGCTCTGCCTTATTTACACACACAAATGAGGCAGACGAAGCCCTGATGGGAAGATTGCCAAGATCTGTTGCATGCCCTGTCTTCTCTGAACTATAAACGAATCTGTTTACTCAAATTTAAAAAGCATATCCTGCAGATTTATCTGTCTTTAAATGATCCTTCCCATGTCTGCCTCAAACACAACACAACAGGGGCGAAAGGAACTAGTTTGTAGTCAAAATGTGAATCTGAAAAGTTGTCTTTTTATGGAAAAAGCTGAGAAATAAACATGAGAAACGTCATTTCTGTTACTCTGCATTATCCACAGACTTCCCTGTCAACACTATTTCTCCAAAGGTGTTACAAAGACAACTAGGCGTAGTCAAATCTGTGGATTATCCAGAGTAGCCCATTGTGTAATATCTCAACAACTATTGGATGGATTGTCAAGAAAGTTGTAAAGGTAATAATGGGTTTCCAGAAAATGAATCATAATGACTTTCTGACACTTTGGATGCATTTCCATGACATTTGGAGACTTGTATTTGTCTCATATTTATTAGTTTTTTACCAAATATCAGCCAAAATAAAGACATTTCTAAAAGTCTCAGCGCTCCCCTTTTTGTTTCCTCCTTGGCTCAGGTGCACCTGATCCTGGCTCCGCCTCCTCTCAGGTGTTTCTGATCTCTACTAATTAGTGAGATAAAAGGCAGTCTGACTCCCTCTCTGCTGCGAGACACTGCAGTTATCCTTAGCTGAGGATTTAGCACTTTGTTTTGTCATGTCTTGAAATCTCAGACAGAGATAACCGGACACACCAAACTAACATTATCTAAATGGCATACCACCAAAAGTAAATGAGGAATCTTTAGACTTTCAGATAGATGTCCTTTTTCCAAAAATGCACCTCTGTCCCCTCAAGAGTTTTTTATTGGACGTTCTCCATGTGGGCGTGTGTCTGGAGGGTCTGGAGCAGCGACTTTAAAACCCATTTTGGACACTAAGCCTTTAATGATGAGGGGAAGCTGAGGTAAGGCAGGTACGCTGACTCCCCCCGATGGTTTTTGGACGACTCTTAACTCCCCTGGACTCACGTGTCCATCTGGGCCAAATCACTCACATGGTTCTGTTTATTTGGCCTGTTAGAGACTCAGGGATAATCGGACCCCCCTCTTCTTCTTTCCCCCTCGGTCCTAATAGCCATTGATATGCGCTATTAGAGGGTATTCACTGTGTAGTTTGTGCGTACATGAAAGCGGTGGTCTGTTTACAGGACTCTAAATGATTGGGATTTGGAGAGCATTGTCATCACGGTTAAGACCAGGGAAAGGATTGGAGGCACTTAATAACAATGAAGAACCAGATCCACGAAACGCTCCAGAGAGCGGGCAGAATGCTGCGGAGAACCAGCGCCAAAACCAGTCTCCGAACAATAGGAAGTCAACTGTGGACTGGCATGTTGTTCTGCAGCGTTTATTAAAGTCACCAGAGAGTATAAGGAAGTATTGTGTTTGCACGAGGTTTACTGTTGTATGTTGTTTTAAGGAAGTTGATTTAACTGTAAAAGACCCTCCAAAACCGCCTGTAAAAACAAGCTCGTTCCGGTTTAAACGGACAGTCATACTTCATTTTCTAAACACTGTAGGAAGGATATTCATAATTGTGTTTCCATGCAATGAATGCCAACTGCAGGACTCTCTAACACGAGCAACATGGAGGATCTCTGCCTGTTTGTGATTATGGACGACACGTCACTCTGCATTAGATCTGAAGGAGCTGTCACGCTATGGCTGCCACCATAAAGTCACAAAACAACAGTGAGGCCCTCAGTCTTTGTGTCGTTCATATTTAGGTTATAGCTCAGAAAGAGATAACCTGACGCTCAAAACAAACATGATCTAAACGGCACAGCACCAAAAGTAAATGAGCAATATCGAATCTTCATACTTACTATACTGTTCTTTCTCCAAAAATGCACCTCTGTCCCCTCAAGTGTTTTTTTATTGGACGGCCTCCAAATTGGCGTGTGTCATGTTTTGGTTTGAATAAGTAACATAACGTACGTAAGGGACGTCACCTTAACTCACATAGTTGTTACAGGCACTTTTTAACCAATATCTAAGGACACTGATAACCACAGATGGTGGGTGCATATTCAGGTTTTCAGACAAAGACAGCACACAAACAAATATCTATGTGGCATGATGCTCCACCGGTATATGAGATGATATAGACTATTTTTACTTAAAACGTTCAGATAATAGTGAATGCTCCTCTGACAACACAAGTGTTTTTTTATTGGAAGTTCTCCATGTGGGCGTGAGGCCCTCAGTCTTTGGCCGTTTCTCAATCTCGAGGAAACTGGCTTCCAAGCCAATATTTCAAGGATACTACGTCATCGAGTGCCGCCGAAGGACTGTTCCAATCTCCAGCATACTTGGAATTCCACCGAGGCCACGTCCTTGGTTTGGGGGTAATTTCGAGGCTGCACATGGGTAGACTACGCGTCCTTCAAATCCCCACAATGCTTTGCGCACGGACCAATTTCAAAAACCCTTGCGGAGAATGGCTGAACCGACGCAGCACACATTTAAATGTAAGTATGTAGTGGTGTAGAACATGTGTTGGTAAATATGTGACTTTGTTACATTTGTTATCACCAAAAATGTGTTCCGTGAAAGTAAAGCAAGTTCATAATTAGATAGACATCATGAGGTATTTATTTTTCGGTACAGTTTATGTTGAAACCGTTAGAGAGAGGCACACTTGTTAGCCTGTTCCATTCTTCTTCGTTTTCCAAAGCCGTGGCTTG